>NC_065535.1:58172361-58369861 GCF_932294415.1 Quercus robur | reverse complement strand
AAGGGCGACAGAAGAGAGTGAGCACACAAGTTTTTTTTCTTGCATGGACCGCCCACGCTTGAATTGTGTGTGCTCACCTTCTATCTGTCGCCCACCACTTTTACTCACTCTCTCTCTCTATTAGTTTTTTTTGGGGTAAACTTGGAATTGATAGAGTTTCTTCCGTAAGAGCATAAAAACACTCAAACACACAACATATACTTGCATAATAGCTCATAGCTAGAGTCTAACTTTCCTTTCCATAAGATCCAAGAACACATTAAATTCATGCACTTTTGCACTTGACTGATTCCAGCCAAGATGCTTATCGTTCATTGAGTGTTAATAAAAGACTTTTTTTTTTGGATTCATTTTTAAAAACATACTTTTATTTGGTTACTTGTGAATAACTTCTATCCAATGACTATATTTGCAGTTAGTCCTGTTTCTCATTAAGTATGTAGACAGCTGAATCCATTCTAGTGCTGCCACTACTTGGTTGGATGATTGGGGAGGAAGTCCAAGTCCAACAAATCCCTGCCAAGCTATACATGGATTGAACAGAGAAGAAGAAGAAGAAGAAGAAGAAGAAGAAGAAGAAGAAGAAGACTGATATGATGAAAAAGGCTACAAAGGTTGGTAGATATTTGAGAAAGATTTGGGTCATGTAGGAGATCGAAATATGTCTACTAATTAGTTACCTGTCAATTAGTACCATGATTCTATATTAAGTTGTATTTCCTAACCTCTGTCAATGAAAAAGGAATCACTTCTCTTCCAAATTTGCTTGGTTTAATCCTCTTGGCAGTGTAAATTGGATAACATATGCTCCATAAGGCAAAATGTTTGTCTTATTAGTCCGTGGTCTACTTGATTATGTTTTTACAATAAGTTTAGTGAATATTTTTTAAAACTGTTAAAAGTAGCTTATAGTAATTGGAACATAATAAAAATTGTGTCAATAATAGGTTAATGTGAAAGTAATGTTACTCTAATTACAACTTACCACCTTCATAAAATATGAAAAAAATTGTAAAAAAGTATGTATCATTTGACATCATTTTGTTTGTTAATTAACATTTTTGTGTCTTTTAATAAGCATGACCTCACAAATTACTATAGTCTTGCTCTGCAATAAGAAGGATCTTGGACTTACCAGTACCACTTGTGGGATGCATTAAAATTAGTTTTCTTATGTAGAATGATCATGGTTTTAAAAACTAAAACGGTTTTAAAAACAAAAACAGTCAAAGAACCGAAAAAGGAACCGGATCCCAGTGTTTACCAGACGGTTCCATGTCTGGTTTCTAGTTCAATCGGTTGAACTGGCCAGTATGGTCTGGTTTTTAAAATAATGAGAATGATTAATGATATTGCTATTATTGAATCCAATACATATGATACATCTTCATCATATGACTTATGAAAAAATTATGTTACTTGCTTATAAGGTTTAATAAATATTATTAAAAAAAAGATTTAATAAATTATCAAAATGCATTTTAAAAGTCTTATGAATTACTACGTAATGGATTAGAAAAAATTCTTCCAAATTGATTTAAAAGATCATTTTTTTTCTTTTACTAAATGAGAGTATATCATTGAACAAAATCATACAAAATATCATTGGCCAAAGAAATATGAACATCCCTAAGGGGATTTCCTAAAAGGAAAGTTCTAGAAACATTATGATCAAAAGTCTTGTAACTCAATTAGCAACTCTTATTGTTTTAATGGAGACATTCATGGTTCAAATCCTCAAATCCCTAACTATCAAATTATCTCAAAAAAAAAAAAAAAAAAAAAAAAACATTATGGCATATGGCCCTTACCTGATCTTTGATGGTCTAGTTGGACCAACTTGGATTGACGACCTTTTCTTTTCACATACCAATAAAAAAAAACTTTCAAATACTTTGTAGCCTATTTTTTATTTTTTATTTTTATATTTCTTTAAATACAAATAAACGAACAAAGAAAACACTCAAAAATAAAAGTTGAATAATACATAATAAATCTTTATGTCTATAGTTTGAAAATTAATTTTAATAGACTGCTAGTCTAATAATTCCACATAAAACATGAAATAAAGTTAAATCATCTATAAACTAATGTGCTTTTTCGATTAGCTTTTTACTGGAACCTTATTTGCTTATTTGCTAAAATTTGAAAATAGTATAATGTGCTTTAAAAATGAGACCTTTAAAAAGCTTAACATAAGCAATGAGCTTAAAAGCTAAAACAAAAATGCTAATACAAAATAAAAAAAATTAATATATATATACATTTTAAAAAATAAATTGTAGCATGTTAGGCAAAGAAAAATAATTAAATAATTAGGAATAAAATCTATAGTGAACTTACAAAACACTTCCCAATATTAGTAATAGATCCGACATTAAAAACATTGCATTTAAGAATTACTCGTACGTTAAGTTGACTAGTAATGTCTTTAATATTTTCATCTACAATACAAAAAAAATTAATATAAACTTAGTATAAACATGCACTGAAAATGAGTAAATAGAGTTTAAAATATTATTATAAAGGCTTGATTAACAGGTCGAGTTGGATACAGGTACGCTTTCAAAAAAAAAATCCAAAGGACAGGTACCAATTAAGCTAAAGGCCATCAGTAAAACCAATTAAAGCTGACTAATAGTGTTGTGGTCCAAAACTAATTAAGTAGAACAGGCCTTTAATAAGTCAGCACAAGCCTCACCATTGTGGCTTACGTAGGAGGAAACCAAACCAAGTTAGCTTAATAGCTTTGCTATTGGAGTATGGGACAATACCGAAATAAGGGCAGTGTTTATTAAAGAAGACAGTTTATCTTCTAATTGATTCACTGCAATGAGTCTACTTCTTGTTGGGATAGTCCCTAAAGAGAGAGCCTAAAAAAGCTGAGGGAACAACCATTTTCATAACCATGCGAGAAAGCCAGAACTTCGTTGAGAGTTATCTCCATTTTACACATAAAAATGGCTAGCGAAGAAAAGCTTAACGTAGCAATATTTCCATGGCTAGCTTATGGCCCCATTATTCCATATCTTGAGCTCTCCAAGTTCTTAGCTCAAAAGGGTCATAAAGTTTCCTTAATCTCCACCCCTAAAAACATTTCATCGCCTCCCAAATTTTGTTGCCACTGATAAACTTAGTATAGCTTCCTTTACCCTACATTGATGGCTCGCCTCAAACTGCGGAGTCCACCTCCGAGTTATGGACTCACCAAGTCACAAACCTCAAAAAAGCCTATGACATGCTCGAGCCCCATCTGACTCAGTTTCTCCAGAACTCGGTTTTTTAGGAGGGGAGTGGGGAGATGGGTGAACCCACAATATACGAATATTGGATTGGAGAGGGCGGTAGATACCAATTGAGCTACAGGTTCCTTGGTAACCGCACAAAAATTGAAATAAATAATCAATATTTGGGATGGATTTATGTTTAGAACAAGGAGGGCTATGGCCCCTCTTAGCCTCAATTTTTTTTTCTAATATATTTCTAAATGCTTTTATAGTATGTTTTAAAAAAATTATATTATAAAAATGAAAATGAACAATTGAACCACAACTATGGCTCCTTCCTTAAAAAAATAAATAAAGAAATACAATTTAGTTATTAATAACTAAGCAAGCTAATATTGTCAACTATCTCAAGAAATATTTTCAACTCGTGGACAGACCACCAATACCTCAAAGATTGATGGAACTTATAATAGAAAAAACGACCTCAAATTATAAATAGATTTAAAAAATTGGTTCCAAAATTACTATATTTGGCCCTCTCAAAAATTTTAAATTGTCCAAGGACTCAAAACAAATAGGTCACCTAGCCTATTCATGTGATTGTGCACAATGAAACCTTGTGTCTATGTGGTGTGTGTATTTTTTACTTTTTGTGAACATCAAAATAGGTTAAACATTTCGGACTATGAAATTTGGGTGCTACCTAGATGTTATCTAGTTACACCAAAATGATTTCTTTGTTTATTTTTTAATTTAAAAAAATTGGGAATACAATACTTTAGATTAAAGTATACTTTTGGCCATAAAATTTGAGATTTCATTTTGGCTATTTACATTTTCAAATTTTCATTTTGGTCACTCATATTAGAGTTCGTTACAATATTGGCTCTACTGTTCATTTATGCTAGTAATATAACTGTCCAAAATACATTTTTTTTGCTTACAATGACAAAATTCCTATATTCCACGGTATTTTAGAAATAGTATTACATGAAATAATTAAATATGAATGACATATAACAATCAGATTACTAACAAAAATGAATGACATGACTAATATAAACATGAAATTAAACATAAAGAGACAAAATAAAATGAACATTAACTCCTTATTCCAATATGAAAACCGGAGAATAAGAGCTGACAACAAAAACTCATATGCATGCTTATCAAGGGTTTTTTAAAATGTAAATGGTAAAAATGAAAATAGCCTCAAACGTTGTCGATGCCCACTTTGGCAAGAAGGCCTAATAACAAGAAAAAGCCCAACAATATGGGAGACGATAAGGGAGATGAATTAGCAAAGTGAGAAGAAAACTATTAACCTCAAATGGCAGGAATAATGGTCCATGGGCCTGTAAGATAGTCAAAAGACCCCAAAGAAAGCAAGCGGGCCCAAGGGAGTCCAAGAAAGAAGTAGTAAACCCATGAGAATTATGAAAAATAGAAAGCAAGTAAAAATGGGCCAAAGGAGCCCAAAGGAAAGAATTAGTAAATGAGGTTGGTAAAGAGGACAATAAACCTTAAAAGTAAAGGATATGGTAATTGGGCCAGGGAATCTCGAAAGATTTAGCAAAAGCCCATGGGAATGAAGGATTAGAATGGGTTGAGGATGCCCAAAAGAATGAAGCAGGCCGATGATGCCCAAAGGAATAAAATAGGCCAAGGAAGCCCAAAATAGTATGAGAACAATCCCAGCAGTAGTACTGGGCTACATGAACTAAGTAAAAGGGAATGAGGCAGCGTGGCAGAAGTGTTAGCTGACCCACAAAAAACACAAGAGCTAGATTGAAGAAGGAAAGGCCCATGCCCAAGCAAAACCCAGCCCAGGGAGAAAGCAAGATACAAAGAACGAAGACCTAGTAACTCATCCACGCCACAAGAGGTTAAGAATGAGTGGCAGAACAAGCAGCAAAGACTAGACAAGTCCACAGGTCATGGCAAACGCATGAACGACAGACAAGCCTTGGACTCACATGGAAGTGGAGCACGCATAAGGCTCAGGCACCACCCATTTGTACCTAACCAATACGGGAGCGGTGGGCCATGGGTCAGAGGTAAGAGAGGGTATGGTCTAGCGGTGAGGAGAAGGGGGAAGTTTATTCTGGGGTTCCTGCTCTAGCTCTTTTGGGGAAAATGTCCCGCTGGAATGACATACCATCCAAAAGAGGGAAAGATGAGCTGGAATCACTAGGTGCATGCTATAGGAGTTAGTAAGAGAGAATGCCCAACCCTTATCCAGATAGGAATGCTATGGAGAGCAAGAAAACAAAACAACACTATTTTGTCTGGGAATGGAATGTGGCATGGCCAGCACAAGGAAGTAGTGATGGCTGGGCAGTTGACAAACCAGTGGGTGGTCTGGGAAGGACACCCACATCTAGACAATAATAGTTGAGGGGTAAAATAGTAAAACCCATCACAGTAGGCAGTATAAAAGGGCCTTGGCTGTGCACAGGAAGGAGGGCAAGCACAAGAGATAACAGAGAGAAATAAGTAAGAAAGAGCGAGAAAGAAAAGAAGCAAAAAAAAAAAAAAAAAAGAAAGAAAAGAGGTAACCTAGAAATCAAAAAGAAAAAATGGAGAGTGAAGGGAAAAACAGAGAGTAAGAAAACAAGAAGTGTAGTAAAGGCATGCACCAATAAGCTACTCTATTCTTTCCCTCTCAATAGCCTACTCTCTAGTAAGAATTCATAGATAAGCCATCTAGGCCCATTTTTCAAAGTGAGCAATTTCTGTGGCAGAATTTCCCTCGTGAAATTGCCCACATTGAAGGGTGTTTCCCTTCCCGGACTTAAATCTCTTAAGAAACCAAGCACGACAAACTAACTATTCTTTCTTTTCTTTATCAAGCGTTAATATTGTTTCTTTTTCTTTTATCGTTGTTATTAATCTACCTCTGCCGTACTCATATCACTGTGTTCTTTCCCCCTTTTACTAAGAGAATGGTTTAATCATTGTCTTTAGCTGACAGCAAACATATATATATATATATATATATATATGTATATTTATCATATTATACACTCCTGCTATAACATTTTTGTGACAGCATCTTTTGCCATGGGCACGTGACTAAGGTCTCAGCAAAAGGGTCCTAGCTTGTGCACAAGTTGGTTTGGGGTGAGTTTCAGTCAAGGCAGTCCCAACTCTCCTACCCTAGAACTATTGGGCCATAATGTGGCAGGAATCAGTCCAACCCAAAATTACAAAAAAGGCCCACCACAAACGTTAAGTCAAAAGTGTATTTTAGTCTTATTTTTAATCAAAGAATATTGGATGTAGATTACATAATAAGCATGAGTTACTTTTATTTGACTTGTTTATTATGAAAAAGTCAATTATAATATTTGGTTTAAAAAAAAAATTATTTTTATGAATTAGATCCACCTGTTGGTCAAAAGCCAAGATTTATCCTAAAACAACATCCTTATATTCTTGTTGATTGATGATGGCGTTAGACACTTCCAAAGTCGAAATCTTGGCTCTATCCCAAAACAACATCCATATATTCTTTCTAATTGATGATGGTAACTGATCACCTTTTTACCTGTAGTTCTAAGCTCAAACTTAGTGGGATTAAAAAAAAGTTTATAGAAAGCTAATGATCATTAAACTAGTAATTAAGAAGTGAACAATAAAAGCTAAAATGTAGTGTTATTAGTCGACTAATGAACCAACAACATATTAATTTATTGTTAGTGATTAACTGATTATACTTATAGAGGTTTAAACCACATATATTCTGTTAGTGTTTCTCTATACCCTTTCCACCACCTATATATAAAGTCACGGAAACCATCATTTCTATATACAATCAAATCAAGTTTTCTTTCTTTCCATGTGATAAATAATCATAATGCTTTAGGCAAGGTGGTTGGAAAGATGGGTTATTTTGGTGCAACAAGATCAATTGGTCGTGTTAATATATTGAAAGGGTTTGTATGGGAAGGTGACAGAAGGGAGTGAGCACACAAGTTGTTTTTCCTGCTTGAATTGTCCACGCTTGAATTGTGTGTGCTCACCCTCTATCTGTCGCCCACCTCTCTCTCTCTCCTTGCGTAAACAATGTAGGAACAAGTAGATTGATAAGTGTAACGAACTGTTTTAAAGTAAATTTCTTTTAAGATATATAAATACCAATAAGTAGTCAATTTTTGGTTCCTCTAGTTCCTTCTAAGGTAAATCATGCATCCAATTTTTATTAGGTTTTTTTTTTTTTTTTTTTTTTTTTTTTGGGGTAAACTTGGAATTGATAGAGTTTGTTTGTTTGTTTGATTGTTTTTTCTACGTGAAAGGGTAAAAACACTCAAACACACAACATATACTTGCATAAAAGCTCATAAAGTCTAACTTTCCTCTCCATAAGATCCAAGAACACATTAAATTCATGCACTTTTGCACTTGACTTTCTCCAGCATGATGCTTGTTATTCATTGAGTGTTAATAAAAGACTTTTTTTTTTTTACTTCATTTTTTTAAAAAAGACTTTTTTTTTGGTTACTTGTGGATAGCTTCTATCCAATGATTGACTACTATATTTGCAATCAGCCCTGTTTTTCATTAAGTATGTAGACAGCTGAGTCCATTCTAGTGCTGCCACTACTTGGTTGGATGCATGGGGTGGAAGTCCAAGTCCAACAAATCCTTGCCAAGCTATATATGGATGGAACATACTTCGATATATAGATGGAAGAAAGAAGAAAGAAGACTGATATGATGAAAAAAGCTACAAAGGTTGGAAGATATTTGAGAGGAAGAAGAAGTTGGTAGATATTTGATGAAAAAGGCTACAAAGGTTGGTAGATATTTGAGAAAGGTTGGGTCATGAAGGAGATTAAATTATGTCTACTAATTAGTTACCTGTCAGTTCTTCTATTAGCATCATGATTCTGTATTAAGTTGTAAACGATTCTCCTAACCTCTGTCAATGAAAAAGGAATCGCTTCTCCTGCAAATTCGCTTGGTTGAATCCTCTTGGCAGTGTAAATTGGATAACATATGCTCCGTAAAGCAAAATGTTTTGTCTTATTAGACCATGGTCAACTTGATTATGTTTTTACATAAGTTTAGTGATAATATTTTTTAAAACTATTAAAGTGGCTTATAATGATTGCAACATAATAAAGATTGTATCAATAGTAGGTTAATGTAAAACTAATGTTACTCTAATCACTACTTACCATCTTTATAAGTTATGAAAAAAATTATAAAAAAAAAGTATTTATCATTTGACATAATTTTGTTTGTTAATTGATTAACATTTTCATGTCTTTTAATAAGCATGACCTCACAATTAATCTTGCTCTACAACAAGATGGACCTTGGACTTACAGTACCACTTGTGGGATGCATAACAGTTAGTTTTCATATGTTGTTATTATTTGAATCCAATACATAAAATGTATTCTAGATCATATGACTTATGTGATAATTATGTTACTTGGTTAAATGAATTAATAAATTAAATGATCAAAATGCATTTTAAAAGTTTTATGAATTATTATGGAATGGATTGAGAAAATTATTGCAAATTGATTTTAAAGATCAAATTTTTATCTTTTACTGAATGAGAGTATGTCATTGGACAGAATCATACAAAATATCATTGGCAAAGAAATATGAACATCCCTTAAGGAGATTTCCTAAAAGGAAAGTTTTAGAAACATTATGACCAAGAGTCTTGTATCTCAATTAGCACCTCATGTTATTTTAACAAAAACATTCATGGTTCAAATTCTCCAACACTCCAACTATCAAATTAATTATCTATTAAAAAAAAAATTAAGGCATAAGGGCCCTTACCTAGTCTTTGATGAGTTGATTTAGATCAACCTAGATTGACTTGTATTTTTTTTCTTTTCACATACCCAAAAAAAAAATTAACATACTTTGTAACCTAATTCTTCATATTTCTTTTTTCAAAACAAATAAATGAAAAAAAAAAAGAAGAAGAAAAAACTCAAAAATAAAAGTTAGAATAATACATAAATATTTATATTTATAGTCTGAAAATAAATTCTAATAGTCTACTAGTATAATAATTCCACAAATGAATATAAAAAAAAAAAAAAAAAAATTTGAGTCAACATGTTACACATAAAACATAAAATAAAGTTAAATCATCTATAAACTTAATGTGCTTTTTTGATTAGTTTTTTATTTATTGAAATTGTATTTGCTTATTTGCTAAAAGTTGAATAGAGTTAAAAATATAAAACAAAAATAATAATTAATACAAAATCAAATAATTAATATATAAATTTTAAAATAAAATATAGCACGTTGTTAGGTAAAGAAAAATAATTAATTAGGAATAAAATCTATAGCGAACTTACCAAAAAAAAAAAAAAAACTACTCAATGTTAGCCGTAGATCTAATTACATTAAAAATATTGCATTTAAGAATTACAAAATATAGCAGTAGATTACAAAATATTGCATTAAAAAAACTACTTGTAATGTCATTAATATTTTTATCTACATTACAAAATATTTAACATAAAAACTTTACAAAAAAAAAAAAAAAAAAAAATCTTGTGCCCCTGGTTCTTTAGAGTCGGCTATAAAAATCCTGTTCCAAGCCTACAGAAAGGAGATGGTTATTGCTTCTTTCCATACTATATAATTTAGAGTTGTTAGACAATCCTTTTTAAAAGGAGCAAGGCTTGGAAGCCAATAGATTGATTATTGTGAACTTTAACAGAGTCTTGCGCATTTTATGGTTTTAAAGATCAGCTTGAAGGGGCAGCTTCATTGTGATTGTGGGTGGCAGTGGAATGATAGTCACAGCTCACAGGGATGATTGGTGGTTCTTTCTGTTAAATGGTGGCGAGTTATGTTAGTGAATACTAACCAATAATGGTACAATTGGTTTATTAGGTTAACTTGCAATGCAAGTGATGACAGCAATAAATGTGTATTCATGCTGAGTTGCAAAACAAGCTACCTGATTCCCTTCTTAGATTATGATTTTCAAGGACTTCTGAGGACTGTCCAGATTAAATGCTATAATGTGCTTATCTTATTTTGGTAATTAACTAGTTAGTATTATTATACTACAAAGGCTTCTTATTCTTTTCCCCTTGTTAGGTCTGTTAAAGAAAACAATTTAGACAACACTAGGAGCGCGCCCACCAACTTTTGATAATTACTAGGTATTTGTATATACATACACCTCTGTCTATCCTGTCCTACCTCCTCTAGTCTGAGCACGATGATGGGGTTGTTGGTTATTTTGTACCCAAATCTCAAGCTGCACATGTTGGATTTTTGTGCTTTTTGTTCATGAAAGTAGAGTTACAATGTCTTTCTCTCTCTCTAGCTTCTGTAATGCTTACCTGCCTTGCTGGAGCTTTCGGCTTTCTTATTAAAGTAAAAATAAAATGTGCTCCTATTATTTCAGGAATAGTTTTAGAGATGCCATATGCAATGCAATTAGACGAAAGTGAACTAGTAGATTGTGCGGCTCAGTGGCATTGCTAGTTTCTATCTCCATTAGATTTATTAATTTAACAATATAAATACATTATTCAATTAAACAAGATAAATACTATTGCTACTATAATTAAATTGATTAATTTTACTATTGAAAATCTAATTAATTTCTCAAAAAAAAAAACTCTAATTAATTAAATATACATAAGTATAATCAAAATCTAATTGATTATATTTATGTATATTTAATTAATTAAATTCATCGAAAAAGAACATTACCCACATGAAATAATTGTATGCTCACATAACTACCATAATTAAACAATTATCACAGTAGGATTTTTTCTTTTAATTAAAATTAATTAATCTTTTTACAGACCAATTAAAATTGATCTTTGATTATCCTACACATGCCCATCTATATTAAGATCATGGATCAACCAATCAAATTTAAACATTAACAAAAATATATAAAACCTAGTGATCTGAGCATCATTTTATACATTGAAAGAGGCCAATTTTTCTAGAAATTACACTTTGACTACTTATGATATGAATTTTATGTTTAAGGTCATTAATAAAAAAAAAATTCAAACCTAAAACTACCGTTTTACATCTAGATTTGAAAAAGTGGCGAATGGTGAGATGAAATGTTGCAAAATGGAGTGTTTACAGTTAACAATTACTTGTATGATCTTGGGCATATTTAGGAATTCTGAAGCAAAGAAGTTATTTCTTGGCCCTCTCAAGCTATGCATTGTTGTATCAATGGGAAAAGCACTTCAAATAATGGTATGGAAAGGAAAGGCTTATGGAAGAACTTGAAGGTGGTTCAGGCTCAAACACACCTTTGCCATGGATATTGATGGTAGATTTTAATGTAAATTTGCTTGTGAAAAAGTAAGTGGGGGAAGTAGGAATTTTAACTTCCTTTGAAATAGATTTTGAGCTGTGCAAATGCAACATTGAGATAGAGGTCCACCCTTATGTAGGCTGCTTCTATACATGGAACAATAAAGGGATGCAGAGAAATTTGTTGCTAAGAAGCTTGATAGTGTCTTAGTCAATATGGACCGATTGTCTTTTTTTTTTTTTTTTTTTGATAAACAGCATGTGTTGAACTTTCATTAAATAGAAACTAAGTTCATATTTGATACATCACGATGAATCTGATTCTGAATTATGGTAGGTGTATCCTCCACCCATATTGTACAATCATTCACACTTTTGGCATGTCTAGCCAATATATGTGCTACAAAATTACCACTTTTGCTAATGTGGATTGCTTCCCATGAGTTGAACAGGTTTAGCCCCTGCTGAATTCCTTCCATTAGCTTTTGAATTGACCTAGGCGTTGGGCATTGGCTCTTTATGGCATTTGTCACCATTTAAGTATCGCTTTCAATGATAATGTCTTTCAAACCAAGGTCCCAAGCTAGAAGAATCCCTTCCTCCACTGCTCTTGCTTCAATCTCCAGGGCACCTATCGGCAAGTCCACATTCCTGCACATTGCTCCCATTAACTGTCCCCATTCATTTCTGATTACAACCCCGACCCCACAGCTTCCATTTTCTTTGAACACCGCTCCATCCACATTGATTTTATAGCATCCTTGCCAGGGGGGGGGGGGTCCATGGAGGCTTAGTCAGGCCTCTTACACTGCCCTCCATGTTCAACTAAGTTCCTATTGTTCCATAGACTCCAGGCCGTAACCGCGAAGAGGTCCCAATCCACTCTTAGGCAATGCTCCTTTATTTCCCACACAATGTCAAGGATGTTCAAGTGAGGCTCAGGCAAAGAATGGAGTTTGGTTTTTGTTTCACTCCACACCGTTGCAGTCACTTTACAGCCCCACAATATGTGTCTTGAGGATTCACATAGCCCATATAGATCACAATTATCTTCTTGCCCGATCCCTTTTGCTTTCAACTGAAGCTTTGTAAGCAAAGTATTTTTGGCTACCCTCCACATGAAGTGCTTAATCTTATTAGGACAGTTCAAGTTCTAGATCATTTTCCAAATAGCTTTCATCCTCGACCCATCCAAGCATCCCTTTCTCTCACCTTGCTGGTTTCTCCTTTCTCCATATTTTTGTGCCACTGGATTTGCACTTCTCACATTAAATTTACCATTGGGTGTCCAAGCCCAAATCAGGGAATCATCAGGGAAGCGGGAGCTGATTGGGATTCCCAAAATAACATCAACTTCGTGAGGAAGGAAGATATTCTTTACCATTGCCACATTCCAGCCTCTTCTCTCCATATTTATAAGACTTGGGACCATCTCCACCTCAGTGTGTGAACCCCTCGAACTCACCACTTTAAAGGACTCCGATGTAGGAAGCCATCTATCCTCCCAAATGTGTACTCGTTTCCCATTTCCAATGGTCCATGTGGAGTTCTTCACAATGATATCCTTGGCTACCATAATACTTCTCCACACATAGGAGGGTCGGTTGCCCAATTGTGCTTCTTTAAATGGGATGCCCATGAAATACTTCGCTTTAAAAACTCTATGAATTAGGCAGCTTGGATTTTGTTGGATCCTCCACCCTTGCTTCGCTAGTAGGGCCAAATTGAAGGCTTTTAGATTCCTAAACCCCATACCCCCTTCCACCTTTGGAGTACATAGTTTTTCCCACGAAACCCATGCCATTTTCCTCTCTTTTTCCTTCTGCCCCCACTAGAATTTACTCATCATCGCATTCAACTCCTTGCACAGTGTGTCTTAGAGTTTAAAGCAACTCATCGTGTATGTGGGCGTAGCTTGGGCCACCACTTTGATAAGAATTTCCCTACCCGCATTAGACAAAAGTTTGCCTTTCCAACCAACTATTTTCCTCCCTACCTGGTCCTTTATTTTGTTGAAATCTTTCCTTTTTCCTTTGCCAACTAGTGGCGGCAACCCGAGGTACTTTTCATGGTGTTGGATAATTTGGGCCCCAAACTGTTGTTTCACATGGTTCTGCACATCTCTACTGGTGTTTTTGCTAAAAAAAGGGAGGTTTTCTCCTTGTTGAGCTTTTGGCTTGATTCATAATCCTCAAGAACCTTCATTACCCTGTTACTTTCCTCAATAGTAGCCCTACAAAACACTATGCTGTCATCAGTGAAGAGTAGGTGGGATATTCTTGGCGCTCTTCTACAAACTAAGATCCCTTTGATGTGCCTTGTTGCTTCTTCCTTTTTCAGCATAGCCAATAGGCCCTCTGCATATATCAGGAAAAGGAATGGAGAGATTGGGTCCCCTTGTCGGAGGCCCCTAGATGGAGTGATCTTGCCTTTGGGTTCATCGTTGATCAACACTAAATATGACACCATGGTCATGCACATTATTATAAGAGATATCCACTTGTCATGGAAACCTAAACTTCTCATCATTGCCTCTAAGTAAACCCATTTCACTCTATCGTAGAACTTACTCATATCGAGCTTAATGGCCATAAGAGCCTCCTTCCCCTTTTTCCTTTGATCAATGCAATGCATCGTTTCAAACGCCACAGGACATTATCGGTAATGAGCCTTCCTGGCACAAATGCACTTTGCGATTCATCAATCACTACTGCAAGGATTCTTTTCAGTCTATTAGCTAACACCTTGGAAATGATTTTATATATCACATTGCATAAACTTATGGATCTGAATTCAGTGATTTTTTGGGGTGATTTGACTTTAGGAATAAGGCAGATAAATGTTTCATTAAGATCACTAGGCATCACACCAAAATTTAGTGCATTTAGTACACATTTAATCACATCCGAGCCTACTATATCCCAATAGTTTTGATAGAATATAGGAGACATACCATCGGGGCCTGGAGCCTTTGTGGGGTGCATTTGTTTAAGAGCTCTCCATACTTCCTCTGCCTTGAAATTAGTTAACAACTCCTCGTTCATCTCAGTGGTAACTTAGGTATTGATTGCACTCAAACTAGCTTCAAAGTTGGTCGGATGATCCGCCTTGAAAATGGCATTAAAATACTCCAAGATTATACCTTCAATCCTTCCCTGGTCTTCTTGCCACACCCCCTCCAAATTTTGCATACCCACAATTCTATTTCTTCGGCGCCTTTGACTAGTAGTAGCATGAAAAAACTTCGTATTTCAATCCCCCCCCCCCCCCCCCATTTGATCCAGAGTGCTCTAGACCTTTGATTTCACATGATTTCCTCATTTGTCAAAGTCTCATTGATCTCTAGTTTCAGCTTTTGGATCTCCTCAGCATTCTCATGATCACATTCAGTGGCTTCTAGCAATTGGAGCTTACCTTGCTTCTGTTTGAACACATTATTTATATTGCCAAAAACCTTCCAATTCCACCTTTTCAAATGTTCCTAATAGCTCTTCAATCTGTCCATAATTTTAATCTCCGAGTCACCTCGAAGTGGATCCCAAGTCGACTCCACCACTTCTCTGCATCCTTCGTCCCTTGTCCACATTGCCTTAAAAAAGAAACACTTCTTCGACTGAACTTGTGGCTAGCTTTGCTTGAGGGAGAAAGCCAATAGGCAATGGTCTGATACAGACAGAAAAATGATGAACACAAGCTTCTGGGAATTTCCTCATCCACGCCTCAGTCGCTACCATCCTATCCAGCTGGAGCTTCGTCCTTTGATTTCCTAGGTAACCATTACACCATGTAAATCGTTGTCCTACAAAGCCTAAGTCGAACAACCCACATCTACTTAAACAATCTCGAAACCCCTTCATCTGCCTAATATCTCTATCCGACCCCCCTGACTTTTCATTATTGCATATGATTTCATTGAAATCCCCAAATACAATACACAGAAGGTCTCACTGAACTTTCAGACCTTCCAACAGTTGCCACAAAATGTTTCTTTTTTTAGTTTTGGGTTGGCTGTAGAAGCCCGTCGCATGCCACGGACTTGATGTTGGATCTTCATGCACAATCACATCGATATGGGAATTGGAACAGCTTTTGAAGCTTACCTCAATGCCTTCTCTCCACAATAATGCCAAGCTGCCACTCCGCCCAACACTTTGCACTAGAATGCCTTGTGTATATTCCAGTTTGGCTTGAATCCCTTTAATCCTACTCGTACCAGCCTTAGTCTCTATAAGAAAGACCAGGAGTGGGTCTTTTGCTCTCACCTCGTTGGTGAGTGTTCGAACTACCAAGGAGGACCCTAATCCTCGGCAATTTCATGCTATAATACTCATGTGGCTCGACGATGCTACATCGCAGCCACCACCTCACCGCCATCCCTTTCCTTTACTTCCTCTGATGTTGAGCAGGTTTGTTTCGTGCCCTTTCTTCTTTTCTGAACACAGACATTTAGGTCCAACTCTTTTAACGGGGTTGGGCCCTCACGTTTCTGGTTAATTGGGCCCATCTCATCGTGGGTTGGATCCACTTTTGGCCCCCTGGCCAATCATTTCCAATGCCCACTTCTAGGGCCCAACTTTTCCATAGTCCAGTCGAGCTTCGGATCAAAACTCATTGCCATTGGGCCTTGCTCACTATCTAATTTGGTTGGGCTTTCATCCTTGTCTTTTAAATTTGGATTTGGCACCAACACAAACTCAAAATTTGGCTCTTGCACCTAACGTGTTTCTTTTTCCCATTGCATGTCTTCTATAGGTTCGGCCCGGATTGTGTGTAGGACTAGTGATTTTTCATTCAAAGAGGATACCTGCTCTTTTTTCTTTCCCCTCGACCCATTGACCTTACTAATTTCATGCTAGTTCTCTGTCAGCTGTTTTGAAGCACCCAACTTTGATTCCTTTTAGGTAGAGCTATTGCCACCTTGAGAAGTCAGCCTAATCACGTGATCCCTACCTACCTCTATCTTTTCCCTAGACACGCCAGACGACATTATTGTCTTCTCCAGCCTAACTCTGGCTACCCAGGCTCAGTCTTCCTGGCTTTCTTCCCAACCATGCTTGAGTGGGTCATTCGAGCTCCTTCTGCTTGGTTCTCCTCTCAACCAGGCCCTATATTGAAGGCAACCCTCCACCAGTTGGGCATTCTCAAATGATTTTGGGCATTCTTTTAGTGCATGGCCAAGCAGTCCACAACGATAACAAAAATTGGGAAGTCTTTCATTTTTAAAGTTAATCCACCTGCACTCACCTCCTTTAATGGTGTTTCGTTTGCCTCGAATGAGTCTTTTTGTGACATCAATACGGACCCTCACTTAAAGGCATTTGCCCCAGTGAACTCCTAATTCGGGCACAGTGACCTCCATAACTATCCCTGTCGTGGATCCAATCGCCTACCCAATTTCCCTTGTTCTATTCTTTAGAGGTAGATTGAAAATCTGAATCTAGAAGGGTAACCATTTTAGCTCAATCTCCTTTGAGGTTAACTCTCCTTCAAAGTCTTGGATTAGCACCAGCTGTTTCTCATAGCTCCGTGGACACATATCAAGCACTTTCTTCTTATCTTTCCCATCTCCGAACTCGACTAGGAACAAATCCGCCTTTAACTCAAAAATATGAACTCCCTTGTTTGTTTTCCACAGCATCCTCAAATTCTTTCTTAGTGCATCTAGGCTTATGCTTCTATGGGTCATTATCTTCATAATAGCACAGTTTTTTCCTATCTCTTTTGCTACTTTGGTACTCCTCAGCCGTGAAGGATAATTTCCTCCATAACTTTTCAAGCTCTTTTGACATTGTATGCTTCCTCCTTTAGCCACCTAAATGGATGTTATTGCCTAAAACCCCATCCTCAGCCTCACCTAAGGAAGACCACACTAACTCTTGCAAGAGTTGCAAGACTAACACCTATTCTACGTGCATGAGCACACGAAAGCACCCCCAAACCCTTGAACCGGTTGTCTTAATAGAGCACACTTTGACAGAGTTTCTTCCTTTTAGTATTTCTTATAATTTCTTAGCCTTATTCTATAAGAAAAGGAAAGTTTGCATGATCTTAGCCTTTAATCAAACATGTAGATGTAGTTGTGGGTTTTCTGTGAATCCGCACAAAAGTGAAGTGTTCTGTGCAGAGATTGCTCCTAGTTTGAAACATAAAATCCTAAATTTACAATTCAAAGAAGGCTCCTTGCCAATGAGATAGTTGAGGCTTCCTCTCATCTCTCATAAGGTCATTGCTACTGATTGCAATGCAAGCCTTTAATTGACAAAATTATTGCTACAATATCATCTTGGACAGTCAATAAACTTTCTTTTGTTAGACTTGGGAGGCTTAAACTTTTGCGATCAGCCCTGCATAGTATTCAACATTATTGCTCCAACAATATACTCCCCAAAAAAGTTTTTAAAACCAATGACCAAAAGTTCAATTCATTTCTTTGGAAAGTTCAGGAGGGTAGCAGTGGTACCTTTAAGGTGTCATGGAAGAAACTTTGCACCCCTAAAAGGGAAGGTGATTTACCATTAAAGAGAATAGAAGATTGGAGTAAAGTAGGCGAAGTAGCTATGTTGAAGTATATTTGGCATCTTTGGGTGACGTGGGTGCATTGAAATTTGCTAAAAGATAAAATTTTTTGGACTGCCAAAGTTCCATAGACTTGTAGATGGGGATAGAGGAGGCTATTGAGATTAAGGGGTTGTTGCTAGGGAGTTCCTAAGCTTTAAAGTTGGGTACGGCTCCCATATATATCTTCCTTTATCATGACAGCTGGTGCTCTTTACCAAATGTAGGTTTTTAGAGTCATCTATGATGTTGCTAGTGCTTTGATGCAAAAGTTAATATAGTTAAAACTTAAAAGCAATAGGAGCTGGTCTTGGAGGCTTGCTAGGTTAGAGGATTAGTCTCCATTCAAAGTAAACCATTTTTGGTTGAGCTGACAGAAAGGGACAAGGCAGTGTGGGGACAATTTTGGAAACTGCTATGGTTTCCTCTTTATATCCTTTGACATTTCTTCATAGGATGGTTGGCAATAAAAAACAAGTTGAGTACCAAAAAAAGAATGTTGAAATGGGGCTTCATTGGGGATACTTTTTGCTACTGTTTTGAGGTCTTGCTTAGCGAATGATGTTAACATCAATTGGGAGGATTTTATGGTATGGGGTATTGATAATCTTTAAGGAAGAGGTTATAGCAGCTTCTAATTATGTAAACTAACGTGGTTGGCTGCTATTTATCATATCATATGTGGGCTCAAAAAAATGCAAGAATTTATGGTAGCTAGTGAGATTAAAACAGCAAAAGGTATAGTAAAGGTTATGAGTAAAGATGTAAAATTTAGATTATGGGACATTATATTGAACAAAGTTCTTTGTTCAAATTGGGGAATCCCTCATTCCATTCCCTAGGACTCTATGACTTGGAATGTTATGGTAGTTGTTTGTTCCGACATCTATTTGATGGGGTGTAGTGTTGTATAAGAAGATGTTGTAGTGTATAACTGGGGAGGGCTGAGATGCCTCCCCTCTCCTCTCAATAGTTAATTTTAGTTAAAAATACAATATACGCCTACTAACTTTGTCTAAAAATCATTTTAGTCATTTTTTTTGTGGGGGGGGGGTAAAATGAACTATTTTTGAGAAAGTGGTAAAGAAGAACTAGATTAAAGAAAAGTAAGCCATACAAAGTCTAATAATTGGTACAAAATACAGGGAGGGGGATTTGAATACAAAACAAACAAATCACTATTAAGGTTCCATTCCTTGGCCAAAAAATCCATGCAAACGCAATGATTCCAGAAATATAATTGATATCAGCTTCAAAATTCTGAAGAGGGATCTGCAGTAAAAAACTAATGCACTACATGGGTGAGAATCATTAATCACGGGGCAAAGTTAGCATGTGTAATTTGCATTGTTGCCTAATTTTTAAAACATCCAAATAAGGGGAAGAAGTAACCATTCCCCTTTGCTCCTCTCCTTTCCATCCTACCCGTCTACTTTTCCCTCTCCCCAAATTTCCAAACACACTGTTAAACATTATTTAAAAATATGATAATATTATCTTATAACTACGTTATTTTTTATTTATTTTATAGTATAATGTTATTGGAAGGATTAACTACATTCTATTGCTTGGCATTGGATAGATCTCGAAAAGTTACAAACCTATGACAAAGCTCACTTTAATAGAAAATGATTTACAAATTTTTTTTTGTAGCGAGAATTAGGCCGCTTGTACAGCCATTGTCACAATGCAAAAGCTATTTGAAACGCCAAATTCAAGGGCGTTATAGAATAACTTTAACTACGTCCAAGAAAATCGCCTTAACAGAATTGAAGTTTTTGTAGGCTTAATGGGACATGAATCCCCTTAAAATAGCTAGGACCTCGCTCACCAAACACAACGGTAACCAAATGGCTTAGGACTTTACATACATGAAAGTATCTTATGCTTTGAATATATGCATCTTCTCTCTTCTAGGTTGTGTCCCTTATGATAGATATGACCCACATATTGTGATTTGTGATAAGGAGAATGTATATAATTGATACATGAAATAATTATTGGTTATTTAGACTATTATACACAACTGTGTTGCGCTCAATGTTTAAAAAAAAATCAAATTGCTAAAAGAAATGGAAAAGAAAAGGAGAGGTTCAAAGTTCAAGATCGGATTGGAGTTCAATCGGAGGTTAGACTATGATAATATCATAAATAATAAAATATAAATAATTAAGGAATAGGCAAGTCCCACATTAAAGAAAAAGGAGTGAAAAAGTTTTAAAAAGAGGCATTGCATGTCCCATATCGAAAGAAAGGAGGAAGACATTATGATTGTCTTTGTCAATAAATAAAAGAGATGTTTTAAGAAGGGTTACAAGTCCCACATTAGAAAAATAAGGGAAAATATGTTGGAAGTTTGGGGGGAGATGAGATGAGCGGATATAGCAGAGAGGAGTGGAGAATTTAGTAGACACCCCTTTCCCTTTTTGGATGTTTTAAAAATTAAAAGGGAAGAAAAGGGAGTTCTAGAGTCCCCTCCTCTTTTTTCGTTTTGTTTGTTTTCTTCGAGAAGAAGATGAATAGATCCCTCCACTTGTTTGACTGTAAGGTGGAAATAAGAGGAAACGATAATATATATAAAAAAATAGAAAAAAAATATATCAATTCATTTATAAAGTTTTATACTAAATATTATTCATTTTGGACAAAATTGAAAGTAGATAAAAATTCATTAGGAATCCTTCCCCTTCCTAACAAGGTGGAATATAAATCCTCACCTCTACAAAGTGGTATCTCATGAAACCGTTTCACCCCCACCAAATACACTATCAAATATTTCAAAAAATTAAATTAATTGAATACATGAGCTAACTTTTATTGGGTCTAGAATTCTTAAATTAAATGAATGGTTTATTCTAATAATAATAATAATGTATGTGATGCATCAAAAAATTCTAAAGAGAAAAAATGGCCAAGTTTGGTCTTGGTTCTCGGGCTTGTTTTCTTTTCTTTTTTTAGGTCGATTTTTAGCTAAGATCAGACTGACCTTAAGTACTAGTTCATCATTCATGGTTAACTTAGACAAATTTGGTGAGTTCCAGTTAACTCAATTGAAAAAATTTCCGATGGTTGAATATGGGATCTGGGGTTCAACCTCGCCTACATAAAAAACTGATTGGTGTCTTGATTTGATAATATAGAGCCATCATTAGAAGCGGATGCCATAAGTTACGAAACTCACTAAAAAAAAACTTAGACAAATTTCATTTTAGGGAGCAAAAATTATAAGTGAACACAACACACATGTACACAAAACACATGAGAGCAATAATGGTGAAATTTTTTAAACTAAAACAAACATATAACCTCAAGCTAGCCCTCAATACAATAATCTCCCATTGTTCTAATCCATAATATAGAAAATGTCAAAGGAAAAAGAAATTGAGAGGACTAACAGAACAATGGAGGAACTTATTGGCACCCTCTTTCCACTCCGATGGCATTGATAATTAGCTTTTAGGGCTACGAATCTCGGAGTAATTAATGCTTAAAATGCCCTTTAGACTTTCAATTACCTTAATATATTTCAATACATTTTGTGTTAAAGAAGCATCAAATCTATCAAAAAACAAACCAGACTTAAGATATATACTCAGCAAAGGCCAATTAATGTTGAATAGGCATGACGTCTTTCCACCTACATAGCCTTTTTTCCAATAGTGATAAGCAATTTCAATGGTTCTTGGTACTGTTTTTTTGTTTAATAAACATAAAGCATAGATACCAATATGCTCCTTTGTGCCATGGTAATCTTTGTGGGGGCAAAACGTATCATTTACAATAATATTGTTGCTCAGAACTTTGTGAAGCTCAATCACACATTGGATGATCACTACAGCGAGAGAAAAATTAGTATGTTTTTTCTGTTGTAAGCTGGTTAGACTTTGTTAAGCATACTTTGAATTAATGTTTCTTTCTCCTTCTAAAAAGACAGCTACAATTGTAACTTTATTCCTAATTCCCATGGCCTTTGATTCAAAGAGGGCAAGTCCAATAATGTTAGACACGTATTGAAACTCTAATTGGCTCAATTAGATTGACCAACTTATTTAAATCTCCATTCTTGTTTATATTCATCAGCGAGGCACTAGCATATGCAATCATCTATTCAGATTCTCATTATGGGGAGTGATGAACTGCCAAATTGGTGAATTTTCTGGTATTAAATTGACAAATTTTAGGAATCCAAATGGATGGACTGCTTGTCTTTATATAGGGTTACATATCTAATAAATTAAAACCATTTATTTTTTAATGTCTCATAAATGGTTTGTTTTTTCTCATTTAAAAAAATAATAATAATAAGGGTATGTTTGGGACCAATAATTTAAAGCTAGCCAACCATTTTACTCTTAAAAAGTTAATGGATTATTATAATAGTAATTATGCCTCCTAACATGCACTTTACATTACCCACGCCCTGAAGTTTTGGCATTATACATGTTTTTTTTTTTTTTTTTTTTAAAAAATTTAATTTACGTACATTTTATGATGCATGCTTTTTTACTATAAGGTCAATATATATACACATATCATTTTGTAATTACTAAGTAATATACTATTTTTCTCAACAAAAAAAAAAAACAAAATAGCAATATACCATTAACTAGATCAACTATAACTACCAATTATTGCCACACAAGTATTTTTGAGGGGAGGGGGGTGAACCGGCAAGACAGATTGTAGAGGGGGCCGGGGTACGTAGATGCCAATCGTACTACAAATAACTTGGTAGCCGCATAAAAATTGAAATAAATAATCAATATTTGGGATGGATTTATGTTTAGAACAAGGGGGCCATGGCACATCTTAGCCTCAAAAAAAATTTTATAGTATATTGCTAAATGCTTTTGTAGGGTTGTAAATTTAACCCAATTAATTAATTCAATTACTCAAGTTGATTAATTAATCAAATTACATGTAATAACGTGGAAGCACGAACAAATCACCAAATAATCTAGAGTCACTACAAAACGCGGGGGTCTTGGGCCGCGTTTTTTAAGCTGTGGCTATAAAAAACGCGGCCCAAGATGGACTGAAGCCGCGTTTCATAAAAACGGGGCCATAGACGGGTTCTTAGGCCGCGTTTTTTAAGCGTGGCCATAGACGGGATCTTAGGCCGCGTTTTTTTGAGCTAAAAACGTGGCCTAAGGACCTCCGTACTTTATTTTTTGGCAATTTTTTTTTTCTTTTCCTTAACTATGGCCGCATTTTAAAAATGCGGCCATAGACAGGTTCTTAGGCCGCGTTTTTTAAGCGTGGCCATAGACGGGCTCTTAGGCCGCGTTTATTTGAGCTAAAAACGCGGCCTAAGGACCTCCGTGTTTTATTTTTTGGCAAATTTTTTTTTCTTTTCCTTAACTGTGGCCGCATTTTAAAAATGGGGCCATAGAGAGGTTCTTAGGCCGCGTTTTTTAAGCGTGGCCATAGACGGGCTCTTAGGCCGCGTTTATTTGAGCTAAAAACGTGGCCTAAGGACCTCCGTACTTTATTTTTTGGCAAATTTTTTTTTTCTTTTCCTTAACTGTGGCCGCATTTTAAAAATGCGGCCATAGACAGGTTCTTAGGCCGCGTTTTTTAAGTGTGGCCATAGACGGGCTCTTAGGCCGCGTTTATTTGAGCTAAAAACGCTGCCTAAGGACCTCCGTGTTTTATTTTTTGGCAAATTTTTTTTTCTTTTCCTTAACTGTGGCCGCATTTTAAAAATGCGGCCATAGAGAGGTTCTTAGGCCGCGTTTTTTAAGCGTGGCCATAGACGGGCTCTTAGGCCGCGTTTATTTGAGCTAAAAACGCGGCCTAAGGACCTCCGTGTTTTATTTTTTGGCAATTTTTTTTTTCTTTTCCTTAACTGTGGCCGCATTTTAAAAATGGGGCCATAGACAGGTTCTTAGGCCGCGTTTTTCAAGCGTGGCCATAGATGGGCTCTTAGACCGCGTTTATTTGAGCTAAAAACGCGGCCTAAGGACCTCCGTGTTTTATTTTTTGGCAAATTTTTTTTTCTTTTCCTTAACTGTGGCCACGTTTCAGAAGCGTGGCCATAGACGGGCTCTTAGGCCGCGTTTTTTTGAGCTAAAAACGCGGCCTAAGGACCTCCGTACTTTATTTTTTGACCCGCGCTTTTTTTTTTTCTTTTCCTTAACTGGGGCCATTCAATAGTAATAGAACACCAAAAAGAAACCCAAAGCCACAAAACATTTCAACCTAGAGCCATTTCGGTCAAAAAAAAAAAAAAAAAAAACACAAACCACAAACACTGTCGCCGTTGAGCTCAGCCGTCGCCGATGAAGCTCAACGGCGACGCCGAGACTCCAACCCACACCGAGCGTCGCCGATCGACGCCGATCGCCAACGCTCGGCCATAGAACCTACGGCGACGCTCAAGCGTCGATCGCGACGCTTGAGCGCCGCCGTTGGCCTACTGAGTTTCTAGAACCTTTTCTTCATTTGTTACTGTTGATTTTGCTCTGTTTGGCTGCTGGGTCAATGCAGGAATCAGTGAAGGAAAATGGGTTTCTTCTTTTTTAGCTAAAGTTTTGGTTTTGTTGAGTTTCTTGTGTTCTGTTTGTTTACTGGGGAAATAGAATGAATAGAAAGAAAATGATTTCTGGGGTTTATTTGGTTTTCGAAAGAATGAATTTCTTTGGTGCTGATCTATTTCTCTGGTTAGTATCTCTTGCCCTATCTTTTTCCTTTCCGCCGCTTCAATAGAATTAGACAAGTTTTTTTTTTTGGGTCAGGAATTCTTAGTAAAATTATCTCTCTTTGCTTTATTTTTCTTTGACCCATGGCCGAAAATTATTTTCTTTTGTTTGATTGTGTTTTGATTAATTTTTTGTTTGAGCATATGGACTCTTTTTGGTTGTGTTTTTGTTATGGGGATTTTTGTATTTTTGAGCTTGTGCTTTTGTTTTCCTTGAATAGTTTGTGTTCAGTTTGGGTTGATTTCGTTGAAGGAGATGTTTTGTTTGTGTTCTTGTACTGTTTTCTTGTATTTTAGAACATGTTGTGGTTGATTAATTTTGAAATTTTCTGGGTTTTTGTTTGAATTTGAATTTGCTGGGTTTGTATTTTTGTTTTGAATTTCTTTATTTATTTAAAATTGAAAATTTAAAGTTTGAAAGTATTAATTTTAAAAATTTTAATTTTAATTTAAAAAAAAAACTTTTGATTACCGAAAATTAATTTTTGGTAATCAAAGTTTTTTTTTTTTAAAAAAAATTTAAGGGTATATAGCCGCGTTTTAAACGTGGCCTAAGGTTAAACCTTGGGCCGCGTTTAAAACGCAGCCCAAGTCCACAACCTTAGGCCGCGTTTAAAATGCGGCCCAAGACCACAACCTTAGGCCGCGTTTTAAACGCGGCTATAGGACCTGGTCTTGGGCCGCGGTTAAAAAGTGTGGCCATAGGACCGTGAGTCCTATAGTCACAGGTTTTAGGCCACACTAGAAAGCGTGGCCTAAAAAAACGCGGCTATAGGCTATAGCCACGTTTTTTTTGACATATAGCCACGTTTTAAAAACGCGGCCATAGAACCTTTTTTTTGTAGTGAGTACAGTAGATATTAAATTTGACACAGTGATTTGTTAATAAATTTATACTATATATATATATATATATAGTATAAAAATGAAAATGAACAATTGATTCACACCTATGGCTCCTTCCTAAAACCCAAAAACTAAATAAATATGGTTATTAACACCCAAGTCAGCTAAAATCAAGTGGTGCTAGATGCCAACTATCTCAAGAAATATTTTCAACTTGTGGATAGACAACCAGTGCGTACCTTAATATTCTCAATCAACAATGGAACTTACAATAGAAAAAAAGAGCCTCAAATTATAAATAGATTAAAAAATTGGTTCCAAAATTACTATATTTCGCCCCCTTAAAAATTTAAAATTGGTCCAAGGATCGAACTCAAAACAAATAGGTCACCTAGCCTATTCATGTGACTTTGGACCTTTTCTGAACATCAAAACATATTGTTAAACATTTGAGACTATGAAATTTGGGTGTTACCATGTTGTTATTTGATTACATCTAAATGATTTGTTTGTTTGTTTGTTTGTTTGTTTGTTTGTTTTTTTTTTTTTTTTTTTTTTTTTTTTTTTTTTTTTTTAATTTGGGGGCCCATAAAGTTTGAGATTGTTTTCATTTTAGCCATTCATATTTGATTTCGTTACAATATTGGCTATGTTGTTCATTTTTTCTTGTAATACGATTGTCCATAATATGTTTTTCTGTTTACAACAATGAAATTCATGAATTCCATAGTATTTAATTTAGAAATAATATTACATAGAATAATTAACATGAAAGGCATATAACAATCAGATTACTAATAAAAATGAACTACATGACCAAAATAAAAATGAACATTAACTCCTTATTCCAATATGAAAACCGAAAGATAAGGGCTGACATCAAAGACTCATTTGCAAATAATCTCAAAATTTTTAAGTGTGTCAAAAGTGTATTTTAGTTTTTTTTTTTTTTTTTAATTCAAAGAATATTGGATATATATTAAATAATAAGTATGAATTTTATTTGATTTGTTAAATCATGAAAAAGCTAGATTTAATATGCGGCCCAAGACCACAACCTTAGGCCGCGTTTTAAACGCGGCTATAGGACCTGGTCTTGGGCCGCGGTTAAAAAGTGTGGCCATAGGACCGTGAGTCCTATAGTCACAGGTTTTAGGCCACACTAGAAAGCGTGGCCTAAAAAAACGCGGCTATAGGCTATAGTCACGTTTTTTTTGACATATAGCCACGTTTTAAAAACGCGGCCATAGAACCTTTTTTTTGTAGTGAGTACAGTAGATATTAAATTTGACACAGTGATTTGTTAATAAATTTATACTATATATATATATATAGTATAAAAATGAAAATGAACAATTGATTCACACCTATGGCTCCTTCCTAAAACCCAAAAACTAAATAAATATGGTTATTAACACCCAAGTCAGCTAAAATCAAGTGGTGCTAGATGCCAACTATCTCAAGAAATATTTTCAACTTGTGGATAGACAACCAGTGCGTACCTTAATATTCTCAATCAACAATGGAACTTACAATAGAAAAAAAGAGCCTCAAATTATAAATAGATTAAAAAATTGGTTCCAAAATTACTATATTTCGCCCCCTTAAAAATTTAAAATTGGTCCAAGGATCGAACTCAAAACAAATAGGTCACCTAGCCTATTCATGTGACTTTGGACCTTTTCTGAACATCAAAACATATTGTTAAACATTTGAGACTATGAAATTTGGGTGTTACCATGTTGTTATTTGATTACATCTAAATGATTTGTTTGTTTGTTTGTTTGTTTTTTTTTTTTTTTTTTTTTTTTTTTTTTTTTTTTTTAATTTGGGGGCCCATAAAGTTTGAGATTGTTTTCATTTTAGCCATTCATATTTGATTTCGTTACAATATTGGCTATGTTGTTCATTTTTTCTTGTAATACGATTGTCCATAATATGTTTTTCTGTTTACAACAATGAAATTCATGAATTCCATAGTATTTAATTTAGAAATAATATTACATAGAATAATTAACATGAAAGGCATATAACAATCAGATTACTAATAAAAATGAACTACATGACCAAAATAAAAATGAACATTAACTCCTTATTCCAATATGAAAACCGAAAGATAAGGGCTGACATCAAAGACTCATTTGCAAATAATCTCAAAATTTTTAAGTGTGTCAAAAGTGTATTTTAGTTTTTTTTTTTTTTTTTAATTCAAAGAATATTGGATATATATTAAATAATAAGTATGAATTTTATTTGATTTGTTAAATCATGAAAAAGCTAGATTTAATAGTTTTTTTTTTCAAAAGAAAAAAAATATAAATTATTTATAAACAATTATTTTGTTAATATCAAATAAATGTAACTTTAAATTTTCATTTTAAAAAAAAAATGATTTAGGCATTAGACGCCCTCCAAATCGAAATCCTAGCCTTATTCCAAAACAACATCCTAATATTCTTGTTGATTGATGACGGTGTTAAACACCCCCTAAGTCGAAATCCTGACTTTATCCGAAAATAACATCCTTATATTCTTGTTGATTGATGATGGAAACTAATCACCTTTTTACCCGTAGTTCCTAAGCTCAAACTTTGTAAGATTAAAAAATGAGGATTATGGGAAGCTAATGATCATTAAACTAGTAATTAAGAGGGGCCAATAAGAGCTAAAAGTTATCAGTCAACTAATGAATTAATGACATATTAATTTATTGTTTGTGATTAACTAATTATACTTACAAAGTTTTAAACCACATATCTTCCATTAATGTTTCTCCATACCCTTTCCACCAACTATATATAAAGTCACAGAAACCACCATTTCTTCATACAATCAAATCAAAGGCTTCTTTCTTTCTATGTGATAAATAATTGTAATGCTTTGGGCTAGGTGGTTGGGAGATGGGTTATTTTGGTGCAACCGGATCAATTAGTCATGTTAATATATTGAAAGGGTTTGTATGGGAAGGTGACAGAAGAGAGTGAGCACACAAGTTATTTTCTTGCATGTCCATGCTTGAACTATGTGTGCTCACCCTCTATCTGTCGCCCACCTCTCTCTCTCTCTCAATTAGTGCTTCTGTCTACACACTTCAGGAACATGTAGATTGATATGTAATAGTTTTAAAGCAATTTGACAAATAGTGTTGTGGTCCAAAACTAATTAAGTAGAATAGGCCTTTAATAAGTCAGCACAAGCTTCACCATTGTGGCTTACGTAGGAGGAAACCAAACCAGGTTAGCTTAATAGCTTTGCTATTTAAGTATGGGACAATACCGAAATAAGGGCAGTGTTTATTAAAGAAGACAGTTTATCTTCTAATTGATTCAAAGCTGTGAGTCTACTTCTTGTTAGGATAGTCCCTAAAGAGAGAGCCTAACAAAGCTGAGGGAACAATCATTGAGAGTTATCTCCATTTTACACATAAAAATGGCTAGCGAAGAAAAGCTTCACGTAGCAAATATTTCCATGGCTAGCTTATGGCCACATAATTCCATATCTTGAGCTCTCCAAGTTCTTAACTCAAAAGGGTCATAAAGTTCCCTTCATCTCCACCCCTAAAATCATTTCATCGCCTCCCAAATTTTGTTGCCACTGATAAACTTAGTAGAGCTTCCTTTACCCTACATTAATGGCTTGCCTCAAACTGCCGAGTCCACCTCCGAGTTATAGACTCATCAAGTCACAAACCTCAAAAAAGCCTATGACATGCTCGAGCCCCATCTGACTCAGTTTCTCCAGAACTCGGATGTTAACTACCAATTATTGCCACACAAATATTTTTTTGGAGGGGAGTTGGGAGATGGGTGAACCCACAATATGCGAATATTGGATTGGTGAGGGCGGTAGATGCCAATTGAACTACAAGTTCCTGGGTAACCGCACAAAAATTGAAATAAATAGTCAATATTTGGGATGGATTAATGTTTAGAACAAGGAGAGCTATGGCCCCTCTTAGCCTCAAATTTTTTTTTTCTAATATATTTCTAAATTCTTTTATAGTATATTTGTTTGTGAAAAATTATATTATAAAAATGAAAATGAACGATTGACCCACAACTATGGCTCCTTCCTTAAAAAATAAATAAAGAAATACAATTCAATTATTAATAACTAAGTAAGCTAAAGTTGTCAACTATCTCAAGAAATATTTTCAACTCGTGGACAAACCACCAATACCTCAAGATTGATGGAACTTAAAAAAGGACCTCGAATTATAAATAGATTTAAAAAATTGGTTCAAAATTACTATATTTGGCCCTCTCAAAAATTTAAAATTGTCCAAGGACTCAAAACAAATAGGTCACCTAGCCTATTCATGTGATTTTGCACAATGAAACCTTGTGTCTATGTGGTGTGTGTATTTTTTACTTTTTGTGAACCTCAAAACAGGTTAAACATTTGGGACTCTGAAATTTGGGTGCTACCTAGATGTTATCTATTTACACCAAAATGATTTCTTCATTTATTTTTTCATTTCATTTTTAATTAAAAAAAAAATTGGGAATACAATACTTTAGATTAAAGTATACTTTTGGCCTATAAAATTTAAGATTTTTTTCATTTTGTCTCTTTACATTTTCAAATTTTCCTTTTGGCCACTCATATTTGAGTTCGTTACGATATTGGCCCTACCGTTCATTATCGCTAGTAATATAACTGTCCATAATACGTTTTTTTTTGCTTACAACGACAAAAATCCTATATTCCACGGTATTTTAGAACTAGTATTACATGAAATAATTAAATATGAAAGACATATAACAATCAGATCACTAACAGAAATGAATGACAGGACTCTTATAAACATGAAATTAAACATAAAGAGACAAAATAAAATGCACATTAACTCCTTATTCCAATATGAAAACCGGAGAATAAAAGCTGACAACAAAGACTCATATGCATGCTTATTAAGGGTTTTTTAAAATGTAAATGGTCAAAATGAAAATAGCCTCAAACGTTAAGTCAAAAGTGTATTTTAGTCTTATTTTTAATCAAAGAATATTGGATATAGATTACATAATATGCATAAATTATTTTTCTTTGACTTGTTTATTATGAAAAGGTCAATTATAATATTTGATTTAAAAAAAAAAATATTTTTACTTTTATGCATTAGATCCACCTGCAACTCGAAAGCCAAGATTTATCCCAAAACAACATCCTTATATTCATGTTGATTGATGATGGTGTTAGACACTCCCAAAGTCGAAATCTTGGCTCTATCCCAAAATAGCATCCTTATATTCTTTCTAATTGATGATGGTAACTGATCACATTTTCACCTATAGTTCTAAGCTCAAACTTAGTGGGATTAAGGTGCAGTTTGGATAGGAATTACTACGTCTGTGTTTTGTGTTCTGCGTTTTTCTCTTTTTTTTTCACGCGTTTCAACTTTTTTAGGAGACAAGAATCATTGTTCACGCATTGTTTATCACTGTTCACACACTAAAAAATATTAAAAAAGGGTCTCACGGTACTATTCACACATTTAAAAATTATTTTGCTACAGTGTTTTCAGTTTTCAGTTTCAGCAAAAATAAGTTATATCCAAACGGACCCTAAAAATAAATTTATGGAAAGCTAATGATCATTAAACTAGTAATTAAGAGGGGATCAATAAAAGCTAAAAGGTAGTGTTATTAGTTGACTAATGAACCAACGACATATTAGTTTATTGTCAGTGATTAACTGATTATACTTATAGAGGTTTAAACCACATATATTCTGTTAGTGTTTCTCTATACCCTTTTCACCACCTATATATAAATTCATAGAAACCATCATTTCTATATACAACCAGATCAAGGTTTCTTTCTTTCCATGTTATAAATAATCGTAATGCTTTGGGCAAGGTGGTTGGAAGATGGGTTATTTTGGTGCAACTAGATCAATTGGTCGTGTCAATATATTGAAAGGGTTTGTATGAGAAGGTGACAGAAGAGAGTGAGCACACAAGTTGTTTTTCTGGCATGGATTGTCCACGCTTGAACTGTGTGTGCTCACCCTCTATCTGTCACCCACCTCTCTCTCTCTCTCTCCTTTTCTGTTTACACACTTTAGGAACATGTAGATTGGTATGTAAGAGTTTTAAAGTAATTTATTGAAGGCGACAGAAGAGAGAAAGCACACAAGTTGTTTTTCTTGCTTGGACTGGCCACGCTTGAACTGTGTGTGCTCACCCTTTATCCGTCTCCCACCACTTTCTCTCTCTCTCTCTCTCTCCCCCCTGTGTACACAATGCAGGAACAAGTAGATTGATAAGTGTAATGAACTGTTTTAAAGTAAATTTCTTTTAATATATAGATACCAATAAGTAGTCAATTTTTGGTTCCTCTAGTTCCTTGTAAGGTAAATCATGCATCCAATTTTTATTAGGTTTTTTTTTTTTGTGGTAAACTTGGAATTGATAGAGGTTTTTTTTCGTAAAAGGGTAAAAGCACTCAAACACACAACGTAAAAACACTCAAACACACAACATATACTTGCGTAAAAGCTCATAGAGTCTAACTTTCCTCTCCATAAGATCCTAGAACACATTAAATTCATGCACTTTTGCACTTGATTGATTCCAGCATGATGCTTGTTGTTCATTGAGTGTCAATAAAAGATTTTTTTTTTTTAATTCATTTAAAAAAAAAATACTTTTTATTTGGTTACTTGTGAATAGCTTCTATCCAATGAATGACTACTATATTTGCAATCAACCCTGTTTTTCATTAAGTATGTACAGTTGAGTCCATTCTAGCGCTGCCACTACTTGGTTGGATGTATGGGGTGGAACCAAGTCCAACAAATCCTTGCCAAGCTATATATGGGTGGAACATACTTTGATATATTGATGGAATAGAGAAGAAAGAAGAAAGAAGAAGAAGACTGATACGATGAAAAAGGCTACAAAAGTTGGTAGATATTTGAAGAAGAAGAAGAAGAAAACTGATATGATGAAAAAGGCTACAAAGGTTGGTAGATATTTGAGAAAGGTTTGGGTCATGTAGGAGATTAAGTTATGTCTACTAATTAGTTACCTGTCAGTTCTTCAATTAGCATCATGATTCTGTATTAAGTTGTAATTGCCTCTGTCAATGAAAGAGGAATCGCTTCTCCTCCAAATTTGTTTGGTTTAATCCTTTTGGCAGTGTAAATTGGATAACATACGCTCCACAAGGCAAAATATTTTGTCTTATTAGACCATGGTCGACTTGATTATGTTTTTACATAAGTTTAGTCACAATATTTTTTTAAACTATTTAAGTGGCTTATAGGAATTGCAATATAATAAAAATTGTATTAATAGTAGGTTAACAGAAAACTGATGTTATTCTAATCACTAACTTACCACCTTTATAAGTTATGAAAAAAATTATAAAAAAGTATTTATCCTTTGACATAATTTTATTTGTTAATATATTAACATTTTCATGTCTTTTAACAAGCACGACCTCACAATTAATCTTGCTCTACAACAAGATGGACCTTGGACTTACCAGTACCACTTGTGGGATGCATAACAGTTAGTTTCCATATGTTGTTATTATTTGAATCCAATACATAAAATGTATTCTTAATCATATGACTTATGTGATAATCATGTTACTTGGTTAAATGAATTAATAAATTAAATGATCAAAATGCATTTTAAAAGTTTTATAAATTATTATGGAATGGATTTGAGAAAATTATTGCAAATTGATTTTAAAGATCATATTTTTATCTTTTACTGAATGAGAGTATATCATTGGACAAAATCATACAAAATATCATTGGCAAAGAAATATGAACATCCCTTAAGGAGATTTCCTAAAAGGAAAGTTTTAGAAACATTAGGACCAAAAGTCTTGTATCTCAATTAGCATCTCATGTATTTTAACAAAAACATTCATATATGGTTCAAATCTTCCAATCTCCAACTATCAAATTATCTATTAAAAAAAATTATACCATAAGGGCCCGTACCTAGTCTTTGATGAGTTGATTTAGATCAACTTAGATTGACCTGTATTTTTATTTCACATACCAAAAAAAAAAAAAACTTAACATACTTTGTAACCTAATTTTTCATTTTTTTTTCAATACAAATAAATGAAAATAGAAAAAGAAAAAACTCAAAAATAAAAGTTGAATAATACATAAATATTTATATTTATATTTATAGTTTTAAAATAAATTCTAATAGTCTACTAGTATAATAATTCCACAAAAGAATATAAAAAATAAATAAATAATTGAGTCAACATGTTACACATAAAACATAAAATAAAGTTAAATCATCTATAAGCTAAATGTGCTTTTTCGATTAGCTTTTTATTGAAATCGTATTTGCTTATTTGCTAAAAGTTTTTTTTTTTTTTTTTTTTTTTTTTTGAGAGGGTATTTGCTAAAAGTTGAATAGAGTATAATGTACTTACAAAAATTGAGACCTCTAAAAAGCTAAACATAAGGAAATAGTTTTAAAATCTAAAACAAAAATGTTAATTAATACAAAATCAAATAATTAATATATAAATTTTAAAATAAAATATAGCACATTGTTAGGTAAATAAAAATAATTAATTAATTAGGAACAAAATCTATAGTGAACTTACAAAAATAATAATAATAATAATAATAATAATTACTCGATGTTAGCAATAGATCTAATTTCATTAAAAATATTGCATTTAAGAATTACTCATTAAGACGACTTGTAATATTTTCATCTACAAGACAAAATATTTAATATAAAAACTTTACAAAAAAGAACAATATAAATTTAGTATAAACATGCATCGAAAATGAATATTAAAAAAAAATAAAAAATAAAAAAAAGTTTAACATTTATAAGAAAGGTTTGATTAACCGGTCGAGTTGGATACAAGTTCGACCCAATTGTATCAGGTTAAAATTCGAGTATAGGTCAAAAACTTATTAGACTAGAGCGGATCAGAAACTTACCTATATCTTCTTTTTCTTTCCATTTTTTGTTCAGATTCAAGAAGGTTTACGGGCTCAAGTCCAAGGATAGGTGCGGATTAAGCTAAAGCTCATTTAGTGAAACCAATTAAAGTTACTAATAGTGTTGTGGTCCAAAACTAGTTAAGTAAAATGGGCCTTCTAATAAGTCGGCACAAGCCTCACCGTAGTTGCGTTCGTAGGAGGAAACCAAACTAGGTGGGGATGGAGTATGGGACAATGCCAAAATAATTAAGTGCAAAACTGTAAACTTCTAATTTATTCAAAGCTATACCACCGCCCCTCTAGGCGAGTTGGTACTTGGGTTCTGTAGTGACCTATTACTCGAGGGTTCAATCCCTCGCACTTACCTAACAAAAAAAAAAAAAAAAATTATTCAAAGCTATGAGTCTACTTCTTGTTGGGATGGTCACTAAAGAGAGAGCCCAATAAAGCTGCAGGCACAGCCATTTTCGTAACCATTTATGCGAGAAAGCCAGAATTTCATTAAGAGTTATCTCCAATTTACACATAAACATGGCTAATGAAGAAAAGCTTCACATAGCAATATTTTCATGGCTAGCTTATGGCCACATAATTCCATATTTTGAGCTCTCCAAGTTCTTAGCTATGTTGCACGGACACGGACACAGACACGGATACGGGGATACGGCAATTTTTGAAAAATAAGGACACGACACGGCGTGGACACGGCAATTAAATAATTAATTAAATTTTATATTTAGGAATATTTTTAAATATTTTTAGACATAAAATACGTTTATGTCTAGAATTCAAATTATGTAAGAACTACAAATAAGTAAACTAACACCCAAAGTAGTACTATTATACTCATAAAATGTTTAGAGTACAAACCAAAAGTTTAAATAGGCTACATTCAACATCAAACTAAAAACATAAAAGGAAAACAAGCATGACACACAAAAACAAAAATCACTAAATTCATAATGAACATTATAATTTATAAGGTAAGGCTGAGTAAAGAAACAATATATATATACAGTAAAGTATAACAGTGAGTGGGATTAAAAAAAAAAAAAGCTTTGGGTGTTATAAATAAAAGACGCCTCAGTACACCAAACCAAAGGTCCAAAGCAGTCAAAAGATAAAAGAAAAAAAAAATCGCGAAACAGAGAGAGAAGAGAAGCTCGGATCTGTCCACGTCGAGAGAGAGAGAGATCGGAAGGTACAGAGGGACAGAGGGAGCTTGCTGACTTGCCGATCGGCCCAATGTAGTGCTGGCGAGGGACAAAAGGAAATCAACGGTTGGGCTATGTGGGTTTCTGATGTGAGATTTCTCACTTCTCACTCAAGGGTATATCACAAAATCAACAGTAAGGATTTGTCCATCTATCAAAATCTTGAATTTTTGTTTTTTTTTTCCCGCCGCTGGCGTGTCGGCGTCGCATCAATGCCGTGTCGGAGAAGCAAAAAAAAAAAAAAAAGGACACTGCTCGGACGCCAGAGTCCGGCGAGTCGTGCCGGTATCCGTGTCCGACATGTCGCCAAAAATGGCGTGTCGGTGCAACCTAGGTTCTTAGCTCAAAATCATAAAGTTTCCTTCATCTCCACCCCTAAAAACATTCATGGCCGCCCAAAACTAGCCCCAACTTTGTCACCACTAATAAATTTAGTAGAGCTTCCTCTACCATACATTGATGGCTTGCCTCAAGCTGCTGAGTCCACCTCCGAGTTATCGAGTCACCAAGTCGCGTAGCTCAAAAAAGCCTATGACATGCTCGAGCCCCATCTGACTCAGTTTCTCTAGAACTCGGATGTTACGTTAACTGGATTATCCATGATTTTGTTTCTCACTGGTTACCACAAGTCGTGAATCAACCTAGGTTGCACGGACACGCCATTTTTGGCGTCGTGTCCGTGTCCGACACGTGTCGGACACCGGAACGGGGACGACGCGCCAGTTTCCGGTGTCCGGCGGTGTCCCTCATTTTTTTTTTTTTTTCGCTTCTCCGACACGGCTCCAACACGGCGCCGACGCGGCGCCGACACGGCGCCGACGCGGTTTCGACGCGTCCGACACGCCAGCAGTAAAAAAAAAAAAAAAAAAAAAAGGAAAAAAGCACAGATTTTGACAGATGGACTTACCATTACCGTTGATCTGTGACAACCCTAAAACCATAAAACATTTTTAGAATCTGAAAATTGGAAGATCAAAGTCATCAAACCACAAAACTCAAGTTCTTCACTTCTTCTCTGTTGCTGAAACCCACTTCGCTGCCGCTGCTGTCTGTTCTTCGCCGGAGTTAGCTCTTGCCGATCGGCGAGCTCTGACGTCGACGGCGTTCCATCCGTCCCTTCCGATCTCCATCTCTCTCGGCAACAGGTCCGATTCACCTCTTCTCTGTTCTCTCTGCTTTTTTTTTTTTTTTTCTTTCTTTCTTTCAAGTGTTAAAGTGTGGGTGGGTGTAATGTTATCTGTTAAGCACTTATATATATATATATATCGTGTTTTGTTTGATTTTTTTTTTTTTTTTTTTTTTTTTAATGCTGCTGTGGTGCCGTGAACTGTCTTTTTTTTTTTTTTTTTAGTTATAACTTATCATTTATAAATTTGTTTTTGTGTCCTGCTATAGTTTTATTTATTTATTGAAGTTAAATATTGTAGGTGAATTATTAAAATGAATCCTGAAAATGAAAGTGAGAATGAGAAATCATCTTCTGAGAATGCTGCTCCTCTATGGAAATATGTTACTAGATTAGAAAAAGCAAGTGTTGGTGGTGGGAATGTTTCTTTTAGATGTAACTATTGTGAAAAAATTTTCAAGGGGTCTTATTCAAGGGTGAAGGCACACTTGTTAAAATTGCCTAAGTTTGGAATACAAGCATGTGCCAAGGTTGGAGATGAGTATCAAAATGAAATGCAGAAATTAGAAGATGCATTTGAGGAATCTTCGCGTAGATTGAAGAAGCCTAAGTTAGTGTCTTTACCAACTGATTCTCTTACTAGTCCTAATTTGGATAGTAGGGAGAGTAGTACAGCTACAAGTCATCCATTTTTCCAAAAAAGAAAAGGGGTTGGGATTGGGAATTCTCCTTTGGAGAAGGCTTTTAACAATCAATGTCGAGAGCAATTAGATTGTCTTATTGCTAGGACATTTTACTCTGCTGGCTTACCCTTTCACTTTGCTAAAAACCCGTATTGGATTGAGATGATTAAGTTTGCAGCTAATAATAATTTAGCGGGCTATGTTCCTCCGGGTTACAATAAATTAAGAACAACTTTGTTGCAAAAAGAGAAGGCACATATTGAGAAGTTGTTGAGGGCAATTAAAGACACTTGGAAAGAAAAGGGTTTAAGCATTGTAAGTGATGGGTGGACAGATGTACAAAAAAGGCCACTTATCAATTTTATGGCTACATCACAGAAAGGGCCAATTTTTATCAAATCCATTGATGGTACCAAAGAGTACAAAGACAAGCACTTCATTGCTGACTTGTTTTTAAAGGTCGTTGGTGAGGTTGGGCCTCAACATGTTGTTCAAATTATTACTGATAATGCGTCTGTTATGAAGGCTGCAGGATCTATTGTTGAAGCTGAATATCCTCATATATTTTGGTCACCTTGTGTTGTGCATACTCTCAATTTGGCTTTGAAGAATATATGTGCACCTAAGTACTCTTTGCAGAATGAGGATGCATATAATGAATGTAACTGGATTGCACAAGTTTCAGATGAGGCAACTTTCATTCGTATTTTCATCACAAATCATTCTATGAGATTAGCAATTTTTAATTCATATTCTCCTTTGAAGTTGCTTGCTGTTGCTGAAACACGATTTGCTTCAATAATTATCATGCTTAAAAGATTGTTTCAAGTAAAACAAAATCTTCGAAATATGGTTGTTAGTGAGGAATGGATGTCATATAGAGAAGATGATGTAGGAAAAGCTCAAACTGTGAGGGATTATATTTTGAATGATTTGTGGTGGGACAAGGTTGAATACATTCTAAGATTCACAGAACCTATTTATGAGATGCTTCGAGTGGCTGACACGGATGCACCTATTCTCCATAAGGTGTATGAAATGTGGGATTCCATGATAGAAAATGTGAAGAAAGAAATATACCAACATGAAGGCAAGGAAGACTATGAGGAGTCTCCATTCTATAATGTGGTACACAATATACTTATTGAACGGTGGACTAAAAATTGCACACCACTTCATTGCCTAGCCCACTCCTTGAATCCAAAGTAATTTTTCTATCTCTTTAATCTTTTCGTTTATATTCTTTAGGTATTTCTAAATAAATAAACTAAACTTATTAGTTGTACTTGTTTATTTGTTTTTAACTAGGTATTATACTATTAAATGGATTGAGGAAGTTAGAGGCCGTGTTGCACCACATAAGGATGCTGAAATTTCAGTGGAGAGAAACAAGTGCCTCAAAAGGATCTTTCCTGATCCTGATGATAGGCAAAAAGTTAATGTGGAGTTTGGTTTGTTTAACTCATTACAGGCTTATGATGAGGATAACATGGAGGATAGGTGGAGCTACAATCCAATGCTTTGGTGGTCAACTTATGGGTCTACTTTACCACTACTTCAAACTTTAGCTTTCAAACTTCTTGAACAGCCTTGCTCATCATCATGTGCTGAGAGGAATTGGAGTACCTATGGCTTCATCCATTCTATGAGGAGGAATAGAATTACTCCTAAACGTGCTGAAGATTTAGTGTTTATTCATTCTAATCTTCGACTTCTTTCAAGGAGGAGGCCCGAGTACAATAGTGGAGAATCTAAGAAGTGGGACATTGGTGGAGATAATTGGGATGAACCATTTGGAGGACCTGGGTTGCTTGAGATTGCTTATCTCACACTAGATGAGCCAGAGATGGAGACAAGTATTGTTGAGAATAATGATTATGTTGATGATGATGATGTTGTTGTTCTTTGATAATCTTGTAGTTTAAAACTTGTTATCTTTTTATGTTTTTAGTTTGATGTTGAACTTGTTATCCTTTTATGTTTTTAGTTTGATGTTGAACTTATTATCCTTTTATGTTTTTAGTTTGATGTTGAACTTGTTATCCTTTTATGGTTTGTACTCTAAACATTTTATGTGTATTATTGTACTACTTTGGGTGTTAGTTTACTTATTTGTAGTTCTACATAATTTGAATTCTAGATATAAATGTATTTTATGTCTAAAAATATTAAAAAATGTGTCTAAATATAAAATTTAATTAATTATTTAACCGCCGTGTCGCCGCCGTGTCGTGTCCTTATTTTTCAAAAATTGCCGTATCCCCGTGTCCGTGTCCGTGTCGTGTCCGTGTCCGTGTCCGTGTCCGTGCAACTTAGGAATCAACTCGAAGTCGATGTTATTATCTGACAGAAAGTTGCCATCAAATATTATGTAATTACTATCATATGAGACGATGTTATTATCCAATATAACTTTATAAATAGTTTTTTTTTTTTTAAATCTGTCAGAAAGTTACCAATCAAATGCATAGTTGCTATCATATATGTGATGTTACTATCCAACAAAAATACAATTAGCAATAATAGTGTGAAAAAAAAAATGGTGACGAAATTGTTTCGTCGCGATTGCTGTAATTAGCGAGATAAGTATTATGCAACAAAATAATTGAATGATTATTTCATTTGATTTCATCATCTAAGATTATAATTTTTTTTTTTCAATAATCAAACAATTTGGTGACAAAACAATTTTGTCACCAAAACATTTGGCAATCAAGATTCAATAATGAAAGACGTTGCTTCTTCAGCATATGTCTTAGGTGACAAAATCAAGAATTTTACACCCCGTTTGTTTCGCTGTAAAATGATTTCAAGAAAATATTTTACATATTTTACGGTGTTTATTTTATTGTAAAATGTTTGGTCAACTATAATACCCAAGGTAAAAATTTGTAAAATGTTTTACACTCAAAAAGCCTGTAAAAAATTTTACACTCTCTTTTGACCATTTTCTCTCTCTCTTTTGACTATTTTCTCCCTCTTTAACTCTCAATTTCTCTCTCCCATAGCCACCGAGCAATCAGCAATTCGATTCTCTTCCCTTCATCAGTACCCCTACCTTCATCAATGCCAACCACCACTAGTTCTTAGGTTCTCCGATCTTGCTGGTAACAATGAAGAAGAAGAAGAAGAAGAAGTAGATGCTGAGTGGGTTTTTTGTATCTAGAATTTCTGCCACTTTAATCTCACCGCAGCATTGACCAAGCCCTCCAATCTTGTTGCCACATTGCTCCAATATAGATATTCTCTCCCCCCCCCCCCCCCAGTTGGGTTTTTTGGGATGGGTTTGTGGGTTGTGGTGACTAGTTGGTTGACTAGGTTTATGGGTTGCAGTGGCCAACTAGCTAGCTATTTTTCCTTTTCTCTCTTATTTGTGGATTTGGGTGGCTGGAGTGGTGTTAGGTTGTTTTGTGCCGATTTGGTGGTGGTTACTTAGATTTGATGGGTTGTGATTTAGGAAATTTTTTACATTTAACTATGAAACAAACTCTTGAAAATGGTTTCTCTAGTATTTTTAAAATTTCAAGTATGCAACCAAACATTGTAAATTTAAAATGCTTTCACCATAAAACATTTTACAAAGATACAAATGGAGCATTAGTGACAAAAATTTCCATCACCATAGGCCTTGTTTGTTGTAGTGACAATGTAAACACTATCATGTTACAAATAAATCTTATATATACAAATTTCCAAAAAAGAAAATAACAAATTTTTTTTTAAATGAAAATCTTCACTTCATTTTCATTGAAAAGGTGTCATTTAATTTGGGCCTTATTTGGTCCCAAAAAAAAATGTTAGCAAGATGATGTGGCAGTTAACAGTACTAGAAACTAACTGGGAAGGGGTGATTTGCTAACGGAGCCAAACATTGGGGTGTAAAATCAAAGTTATGAAATGTTGGGGTGTAAAATCCAAACACCCCCAAATGTTAGGGGTGTACTTTGCAATTTACTCTAAAAAAAAATTATAAAACATGACATCATTACCATGGTTATCAGTATCTTGTTCTGACCTACATTCCTAAAACGTCATGGATCTCACTAGAATATCTACTAAATTGAAATCAATGTGGGATCTCAATCCGGATTTTAGGATCTTATAGGATCCCGATCCTATAGCGATACTAAAGATCTTGTGCTATAAAGGAAAATTCAATTTTTTTTTGCTTATTTAGAGTCCCCAAATGGAGCCTAAAGACCCCAAACTAATATTTAAAAAAATGTAATAAATAGATCGGCCTAGTGACCCTAGCCCAAATTTATTGAAAAAAAAAACATATATACAAAAAAATAAAATAAAATAAAATCCTAAGGCTCACATCAATCGTCAATTGTCACCTTAACCTAATAAACACAATCACAGAAAAGAAGAGAAGAGGCTAGATTTCTAGGGAGTAGAATGCGAGTGCGAGAATTTGAGAAATCTGACAATGATGCCACTTTTAGAGAGACCATCAACGACAAATGTGATTTTTTATTTTATTTTAGTAATTCCGCTAACAATGACAAGAATGTTGTTTATAATGATCAACCATACTTTGAGGAACCCATCCAAGATAACCAAAACTTTGGTCTTGATGATTGAGTGTGTTTGTGGTGTTGTTTAAAAAATTGCTATTTGCTTTGTGTTGTTAATGGGAGCCATTATGCATATGGTTTGAGTTATTTAACTTAAAACTTGCTATTTGTGAATTGTAACTTTTGAACTTTGGACTTTGTTTATGTTTTTATAATTTGGTACTTTGCATTTTATTAGTAATTTCACTAATTTGTATCAAAATTTACTCTCTTTTTTCAATGTTTCTTTAATATATATTATGAATTATAATTATATATAGGTATTTTTTAGTATATTTTTTTTAATCCCTAAATCATCTCACTGATCTCATGCAAGGCTAGCCCTAGGCCTAGGCCATTTAGGCCATGGCCTAAGAACCCCTAACATTGAAAGGCCCCCAAATATGGAGGCAGTAAGGTGTGTGTGTACACACACTCATATATATATATATAACATAAAATAAAAAAGAAAAAAAAGTAAGGTATATATATATATATATCTGTTTTTTAATTAAACCAAAAAATGTGAGTTACGGTATACAATTTTTTTACCACTCTTAAGAATTAAGAAGGCCTAAAATATTAGAGTCATGTTAGTATATTAAAATTTTTATTATGTAGTTCTTATAAATTGATATGTCTCCAGTCACAAAAAATAATTCAATACTCTTTCTTTCTTTCTTTCTTGAATTATCATTTCATTGTCACATCAGTTTATAAGTTTTTTGCAGTAAAATATGTAATAATTTTAGCATTTTCTCCAAAAACAATTCATGAATTAATAGAAATACAACCCAAATACTATTAAGTGAATAAAAAATGCTAAAACTAATATAAATTTTGTGGAAAAAAAAAAAAAAAAAAAAAAACCCTTACAAATTGATATGGCAGGAATATGTTTGGTGCCACTTAAACAATATACTAAATAACTGTTAATTTGAACAACTCTTTTTTTATTGGTAACACGTCATTTTGTAAAATCTAAATAGTAAGTATCATTAGCTCAATCTAAGTAACTTAGACATATTAATAAGTAAGAATTAATAATAGATTTGAAATTAAAAAATACATATAATAAAAAAAATCAACTAAATATTATTTAAATGATATTTAGATATAAAAAGGCCTCTTTAAAATTTTCGCCTTAGGCCTTAAACTATCTTAGGCCGGCCCTGATCTCATGTAGGATGTGGATCCTGATAAGCTTGATTGTTACTATCCAATGTGAGTATATAAGGAATTTTTAAAAATAAAAAATAAAAAAGAATGTGACACAAGGCTATAAACAAATGTAAGTTATTATCAAATGTAACGTGGCTACAATCCAGTATGACATTGTTCTTATTCAATGTGACCATATAGGCAATATAATCCCAAATTAGAAGGAAAAAAAAAAAAAATATATATATATATATATATATATATATATATGGTGAGTTGTCATGCCAAATTAACTACTAGAAATACCAAAAAAAAAGTGTGGGTATAGAATTTTCCTATTGATAATATTTACAAGTAAATATTGTGCAAAAAGCATTTATATCTTCGTTGAGCCTATATAATATATATACTTATGGGTTCCAAGTAGCGATAATCAGAAGCAGACGCTATAAGTTGAAACTATTTCTCAAAAAAAAAAAATGTTATGGAGTACTATTTCATTTTGAAATACTCATTTCCTTGATGAGCTATCTAATTTTCAAAGAGATTTTGGGACATCAACAATGCAAGGCCCAAAAAAAAAGATTGTTGTTCATGGAATATCATGAATGTCTCCTCTCATTTGAATTTCAGGCCCAAAAAAAAAAAAAAGAGTAAGTGATCATCTTCTAAATTTTATATACAATTATTGTAAGAATAATACTCATTGCTTTTTTTTTTTTTTTGATAAATAGGTTAGAATGTAAACTTATGATATTCACTCATAATTATTGCTCTTATCATTAGGCTAAGATGCTAATTGATTTTTGGTATAGGCAGAATTTAGACCTCAAATTCGACTACAAAAAACTTTACTATTTTTTTTTTTATGAGAAGACTTTACTATTTGAGATAACTATAACTCACTTTTTGTCATTTCTATGTTATACATATTTGTTTCTTTATGGTTATGTGTTTGTGGAATTATATCTAGTTATAAATTTTTATTTAAAGGTAAATTTTTTAAAAAGGTAAAAGGCATGCACCCACATACATTACTCAATTTGGTATGATATATATATATATATATATATATATATATATTATTTACTTATTATTATTATTTTAAGTTGTCTCAAATCTCAAATAAAACTTAAATACTTTTTGTCCAAATAACACACTTCCCCGTGTTCTTTAGTTCCCCCTTTTCCGCCATTTTCTATCTAAAAAGGAAATGGCACATGCTCATGTGAAATATTCAATCATATCATCATATATATAAAAGAAATTTAGATTATGATTATAATAATTATTCTCCTCTTCTATGTATCCATAAAAGAAAGAGAGAAAAAAGTACTTAAGATATATAAATTCTGCTCTTTGTTTAAATTGTATAGTACAATGGTTTATGAAGCGTGTCTTTGATCATATGAACAGAAATATGGTCCATGTGTAGAATTCAAACATGCCTGCACTATTTGGCAAGATTATGTTCAACGCATGTTCGATACCAATAATCATCATTGGTAGACTTGAGCAGGCCAAGTTCAACGTGGAAGGAAAACCGTTTTGGTGCAAAGAGGTTTGATCTGAAAAGAAGCATGGTGGCGAGCAAAAGTAATTTCAGATTATATACATCATGTTTTATTTCTCCGAATAAGTTATCATAGACTCTTGAGTATTTACATAATTACTCATGGATTATGTGAGACTTGAGTCATCAATGGTAGACTTGAGCAAGCCAAGTTCATCGAGCAAGAGGTTTGACCTAAAGAAGGAGCACGGTGGTTGAAATAAATAATTTCAGATTATATTTATCATGTTTTATTTTATTTTTTTTAAAGGAAAAAAAGAGTAAGTTATCATACACTCTCGAGTATTTTGTTAATCATATTGTGTGAGAACTTTTTTTTTTTTTTTTTTTTTTTGGGTATTCGAATAAGCAAGCATTGCAACTCATGGATTATGTGAGAACTATTCTTGTAATTTGCAATATTGGCTCTCTTAAAGAATAAGAATATATATATATATATATATATATATTTAATTATATGAAACTTATATGATGGACTGCACCAAGGCCAGTCCATTTTAGTGGGAATTTAATGATTTAAAAAATAAAAAATAAATCTCCCTTTCATGTCATTGCCGCTATGTTGTGAAATTGGGTTGTATCCCTACATTTATTCACGTCGAATTGTATGAGATAATCTAGGATGAGTTAAATCATCTATAAACTAAATCTGTTTTTTCGATTAGCGTTTTACTGAAATCATCTTTGCTTATTTGCTGGAAGTTGAATAGAGTATGATGTACAAGTTGAAACCTTTAAAAAGGCTAAACATAAGCAAATAAATTCAAAATCTAAAACAAAAATGTTAATACAAAATCAAAAAATTAATATATACATTTTTCAAAATAAAATAAAGCTGGTTAGGTAAAGAAAAATAATTAAATAATTAGGAATAAAATATATAGTAAAATCACAAAATACTACTCAATGTTAGTAATAAATCTAATTATATTAAAGATATTGTAACCCATATATGCTAGAAAGCCAGAACTTCATTGAGAGTTGTCTCCATTTTACTTCCACATAAAAATGGCTAACGAAGAAAAGCTCCACATAGCAATATTTCCATGGCTAGCTTATGGCCGAGTAATGCCATATTTTGAGCTCTCCAAGTTCTTAGCTCAAAAGGGTCATAAAGTATCCTTCATCTCCGCCCCTAAAAACATTCATCGCCTCCCAAATTTGTTATCACTGATAAACTTAGTAGCAGGGCCAGCCCTTTCACTAGGCCAGTTAGGCAATTGCCTAAGGCCTCCAAGTGGAAGGGAGGCCCTAAAATTTTAGAAAAGAAGGGGTAGTAGGGAAAAATAAAAAATTTTGGTTTCAAATGAATCTAAAAAATTCCGACACATCCTTTTGACCAAAAAAAAAATTTCTGTTAAACTTGGTTAAACATTGGTAGCACACAAAAAAAATGGTCTAAAAAACTCAATTGTCCCAAAAATAACATCATTATCCTCTGGACAAACCAAAATTCAACAGGATAAACTACAAATTCGGTTTAAGAAATTAACCACAAAACAATCAATAATCAAAACAAATAAAAAACCTCAAATCCCTAAAAATTTTACCGTTTCTTTCTCATTCTTGCTCTACTTTTTTCTATCAACTCTTGCTCTCCGCCTCTCTCATTCTTTCTCTCCACTGTTGCTGGGCCTGGCTGCTTGGCTCAAGCTTCCTTTCCTCCGATCTAAATCATCCGATCGCATCTGATCTGAAAACTCTGAGAAGTGAGGACTACCGAGCCGACTACCTTTTTTTTTTCGCTATTGCCGTGCTGCGTTTTGATTCTAGCATTTTGCATTGCAGAATGAGTTTTGACTTTTGAGCTTGAGGTTGTCGGGGGCGGGAAAGTCTTCCTTCCGACAAATGAGATTTATGTTGGGTTAGGGGCCTAAACCGAAACTCAACAATGGACTTGAAGCACATCCCAAAGGCTATCGGTGAAGTTTTTGAAGAGTTCGCCTTTTTTTTATACCTTGGGCCTAGGATGGGACTGACAAGGGTTATGAGATGGCCCAAAAACACTTCCTACAGCAAATACTTCAGCACAATAAAAAACATATTGCAATAAAGAAATAGCCCAGCAGTAAAATATTTCAACAGTAAAGTATCCCAGCGGTAAAATGAAATAGAGCAAAATGAACTTACAGCCGTTAATTATCTCACAGATTAAGGAAAGTATTTGCATCTTCAAAGTCATCATCTGTTGATTCTGAGGGAGAGTCCTCTAATACAGTAACATGAGAAAAGAATTATATAGTAATAATTACATCATAACCTTCAATAGTGAATGAGTAGACAAATACTATGGGCTCCATTACAATAAATAATGAAGAAACTTAGTGTGAGATGAAGGGAGAGAGAAAGATTCCAGCTAGTGCAGCAAGATCATTATGATGTCAGGGCATGCTCATGGACATAGTATCTGTAGTGAGTAGTGAGGGTCATTTTTGGGTAGTATGAGTAGTGAGTGAGAGTGGGTATTTAGTGAAGCTGCTGGGACTTCCTGCTGGGAGTGAATAAGAGCTTATAGGTAGGGGTGTGAGGGGTATTTGTGAGCTAGGGGCTGAAGGACTTAGTTTCTAAGTCTGAAACTAAGAACTCAGAGACTCAGAACCTCACTAAGAGTTTAGAGAAGAAGAGCGAAGTTTATGGGAAAGTCCTTCTCTATTAGTGTATCTATTGGTCTATATTGGGCTATTTCTCCCCCTTTGGTCTCCCCTTGAAGGATTAATGGAGGGTTCCATTTATAGTTGAGTTTGAGGGGGTAATTAGCAAATAATATCTGCTAAATCTCCCTCAATCTTTAGAAAATCATTGGAGAATCATTTCTAGGATTTGATCAAGAGTGGTAAGTTTAGCTTTAGAGTATTCTTTGTTGTTTTGGGTAATGACAACTGGAGTTTTGACTTAGCATTAAATGTTGATTGTCTTCAGCTAATTGGATTAGAGCATGCATTAGGCTAATGATCTTGGTTTTGCTGCCACTAGAATCAGAGCTCCCTAGGGCAAATTGTGTCACTCTAAGCCAGATGTCAATCTTGGAGCCCTTGCTGGGAACTCTGTTGGAGATCCCTTTGGTTCTCTTTAAACCACATTTCCTTAAGTTTTCCCATTTGGGTTTATGTGCTTAGTTCATGAACCAGAAAGTACACGTTTTTTGCATGATAATGAGCTATTTTCCAATTATTCCAAAAGCTTTCATGGTCTTGTTATAGCTGCCCTTAGTCTTTGACCGAATGGGTTGGAGAAGAAAGGGAAGACAACTAGCTGAAGCTTCCCAGTTTTATGTCATGTCATCCCAGCTTTATGTCATATGAGAAATGACGAAAATGAACTTGGCAAGGAAAGGTTTAACCCCTGCTGGACACGTGTCCTCCTCTGATCTGATTTCACAAATTGGAACTGATGGTAGTGGGTCCTATGTTAGGTTGTGCTGAACTTTGACTTGACAGCTCACGTGAGTTTTAGATGCTGAGATTTGCATGTGATCTGAGCTTACTCAGTTGGGCCTTGTAGTTGAGCTTCTTTGGGCTTGTCCATCCCTACAAAATGAGTAGTTTTGCCATGGGTGATATACATGAGCTTTTGCAGCTAGTTGATTATGGGAAAAAATAAGCATAGTTCCCATAAATTTTGTAAAAGAAATATTTTGAGAGATGAGTAATTTATATTTCCCATGAGTTAGGGACTTTAGTATATGAAAATATGTTTTTGCCAAGAAATAGTTTTGGGCTTTAAACATAATGTAATAATATTTGGATTTTGTAAAATATGTGCCAAAATAATATTGAGCTTTATAAAATAGATGCCAAAATAGTATTTGGGTTTTATGAATAATTGCCAAAATAATATTGAGTTTTGTAAAATAGGTGTCAAAATAGTATTTGGGTTTTGTAAGATAGATGCCAAAATAGTATTTGGGCTTTATGAATAGTTGCCAAAATAATATTGGGCTTTGCAAAATAGGTGCCAAAATAGTATTTGGGCTTTGTAGGATTTTGTAAAAATATTGTCGTGTAGCAATGGGCTTAGTAAGGATGTCGTGTAGCAACAGACTTTGGGGGTGCCGTGTAGCAACGGGATTTAGAGGTGTTGTGTAGCAACGGACTTTTAGAGGTGTCGTGTAGCAACGGGCTTTAGAGGTGTCGTGTAGCAACGGGCTTTAGAGGTGCCGTGTAGCAATGAGCTTTTAGAGGTGCCGTGTAACAACAGACTTTAGAGGTTCCGTGTAGTAACGGGCTTTTAGAGGTGCCATGTAATAACAGGCTTTTAGGATGCATGTAGCAACGGGCTTTATACGAGAGTTTTGTTGGGCTTTTTGGGTTTTGCCCACAAAGTAAATGATTTTGGGCTTTTTGTGGAGATAGTATAATTTTGTGACCCAATTTTGGTAGTAATGTGATAAGTATTTTTGTGAAAACCCAAGTTGGATAATATATGAGATATAATAGGTAGTATTTGTGAGATGGTCCAAGATAATTTATGGGGCTTATATAGGAAATATTTGTGAGAGCCCAAGTTGGGTAATAATATAGAGAGTTTTTGGATAATATGTGGTAAGTATGTAGGAAATATTTATGTGGGCCCAAAATAGTTTATGGGCTTGCATGGGTATTTTTAGTGAGTGGGCTAATGAAATTAGGGCCCGAAAATTTATATTTCAACAGAGGTGTAACTTATAAGGCTTGCTTTCTACTTTAGATTTGTTAAAAGGGCTGGGCTGTGGCTGGACGTTTCACGTTTGGGCCTTCAAGTTGTATTTTTTTTTTTTTTTTTTTTTTTTTTTTTTTTTTTTGGTTATAGGTGGTGTGATAGGATTTGTTTTATGTTTTTTGTGGGTGGGTCTTGGCAAGTTTTTTTTTTTTTTTTTTGTGGGTGGGTCTTGGTAGGCATCTTCTTGACTGGGTTGGGCTTGTTTTTGTTATAGCTGTGTTTAATTTTTTTTTTTAATTTTAATCTTGTGTTTTTATATATATATTATAGTTATTGGTAATATAATGAATAAATCTTTATTTATGCAAGTTAAGATTGCTAAAAACTTATTATTATTCGGTGAAACTACGACAATACTTTTTATATAAATCAGGTTCTATTTCTCATTTGTTCTACACTTGAAAGTTATTTTTTATTTTAGTCTTTATAAATATATTGTTTGATTAGAAATGTCTACTAGAAAATATGCATCTGGATATGAAAAACTTAAAAAAAGAAGAAAAGAAGAAAAATTAATTGAGTCTCAAAAAGGATCAATGGATAAATTTGTTAGAAGAACTTGAATACAAAAATTTAATTAGTTCATTTGCATTTCAAAAGGCAAGAAAAATAGATTTTAAATGAAATATCTTATAATATAAAATTATTAAATAAATGTTAATTTAATTAATACATAAGTATAAAAAATGCCCCATTTTAATTCTCCTCTTAGACCCCAAAATGTCTAGGCCGACCCTGCTTAGTAGAGCTTCCTTTACCCTACATTAATTGATGGCTTGCCTCAAGCTACCGAGTCCACCTCTGAGTTATCAAATCACCAAGTCCCATACCTCAAAAAAAGCCTATGACATGCTCAAGCCCCATCTAACTCAATTTCTCCAGAACTTGAATGTTAACTGGATTATCCATGACTTCGTTCCTCACTGGTTACCACAAGTCACAACTCAACTTGGAGTCAACTCAGTTTTCTTTAGCATAGTTAATGCTGTTGGAAAAATAACATGGAATGAATAAGAAATTGATATTTTTTATGTTCACTTGAAGATGTTATTAAAAGTGGTAAAAATCCTAAATCCTACATAGGAAAGAAAAGAGATAATATATGAGTTTATATGCTCATGAGCTGGACATTAGGTTGGGCTTTTGGCATATGTGGACTGAGTCTACTTGTCCAAATAATAATATTTTATTATTTTAAATTTTGAGTTAGTTTGTGCACAGCAGTTATTACTGAAACAAAGTATCTGTTTAGTAACGTATAATAATTCATAGTCCCTCATTCATAAAAACTACTTTCCAAGTGAGAATATTTTTGTGCATTTATTTTGTGTCAAAGAGAGAGAAAGAGACATTGAGTAATTCACAGAGCACAACCTTGTGTGCTTCGTTTTCGTGCTATAGATCATTTTATCCTGGGAGACAGATGTCTGTGAGTCTCAAAGCACCACAATGATTGTGTGAGGGACGAAATCTGCTTTAAGGAGATTGTATCAAACACAAGACTTGATCTAAATCATTCATCTTTCACGCATTTGGTCTGTGAGTTTTTAATTATTTGTAGATTTCTTCTTATATATATTCGGTATTTGTTTATTACTCTTGTCCATCATATCTATTTGTGTTATTGTTTATTCTTAAATTTGTGTATAGTTCTTTTTACTTTACCACAAAAGTAAATTGTTCAAATATATCCAACAAATACTTCTGTGCTCGCCTTTTTTGGCCCACCGTCTGAGATGACCAATGTTTACCGCAAAAGTCTAGAAGGCTTCACGGTCTCCCCCAAGTGGATAGATTTTAATTCCTTGTGATGTTGCTTATAAGGTCCCTGAGTTGCTTAGTCATCGAGTCTGCATGGACATGAATATGTCCGATTTGACTCGCGCTGCCATGGTGATTCAAGGCTACCGATTCGTGATTGTTTGAAGCTGCAACGAGTTTGAGGCTGATTCGCTCAGTTTGCTCGAGAAGCTTTACCAAAAACCAGTTGTTCCAATTGGGTTGTTACCGCCCTCAGTGCAAAGATAGAGTAGTGAATGAAGAAGATAACAAGAGCTTGAAATCGTTGAAAGAATGGCTTAAGAATAAGAAAGAAAACTCAGTGGTTTACATTGCATTCGGTACTGAGTCGACTCTGAGTCAAGAAAATGAGTCACGAGTCGTCACATGGGATAGAAAAATCCGGGTTGCCTTTCATTTGGGTGGTCAAGAACCGCCCACTTATTGACGGGTTAACGGGTCCGGATATGTTCCCGTTGGATTTGAAACCCGAGTTGTGGTTTGGTTTGGACCGGTTGGGTACCACAGCTTAAAGCCTTAGCCCACCCGTCAATAGGCGATTTCTTGACTTATTGCGGTTGGAACTGTTATCGAGGCACTTGGGTTTGGTCGGGTTTTGATTTTGTTTTTGGGTCTAACTCGGATCAAGGTTTAATGACGAGGTTATTAAATGGAAGGCAGATTGGAAATACCTAGGATGATCAAGATGGATCGTTTATGAGTGACTCAGTGGCTAATTCCATTACGTGAGTGGTGGTGGATTAAGAAGGAAGCAACTAAGGGCTAACGCACAGATCATGAAGAAAATTTTTGGCAGCATGGAATTGAACAAGTACCTAAATGAGTTCATTCAATTCATTGAAACTTGGTGAGTTTCAATTTGGTCATCTTGACTCGTTGTTGTGCTTAATGATAATAATAATAATAATAATTTTTTATAATTCGATAATTGAGAAAAGGAGATTTGAATCCTAAGTGTCTTTATTAGAATGCTAAAAACGCTAATTGAGATACAAGGCTCATAGCTGGTTAGTGATAGTTATGATCCCCTCCCCTATTAGGCACTTTATCTGGTGTGTGTTTTCTTTCTAAAAAACCACAGTAACATTTATCGTTAACTATGGAGTGATAAAATTAAATTCATAAACGACATGTTTTTGCCTAACAAAGGTAAATAAAAAAATTAAATTTAAAAAATAATAACTATGTTAGCACATGATGTGAATAAGCCTACGATTAGATGTGATGTATAAATAATTTTTAGTGCCCTTTACAAAATTTGAATTTAAAAAAATAATAAATAAATACTAAAAAACCATGAAGTTATTGTTGAATGTGACATGAATTACAATACGGTATGACAAAATTTTAGCCATCCATGACCTTGTTATTGCTAATCCAAATTTAGAAAATTTAAAAATAACAAGCTAAAATGAAGTCTACTCTCATATTCGATGTATACATCATCTTATGTGACACAGTCATGGTCTAACATAAACTAGAGTTACTATAAGATATGTGATGATGCCGAAAATACCACTAGTAAGCCGCACAGTCCTCGCACACTACAAACGGCACCTGCACAATGAAAAGAAATGACCTAGCAGAGAGTACCGGTGTGGTACCAGCCAAACACCCTCCGAAGGTCAAGTCAGAATTATTCTCACTACTCTAGAGTGCTAGAGAGGGTCAATTATGCGTATCTTGGTTTGTGAGGGAGCATGGTTTTTATAGTAGTAGGGCTTGCCCCCTTTTCCATGGAGTAGAAGTCTTTTCCTTATAGGAGTCTCCTTGGGCGTATTTTGCGGGATTCTTTCCATATAGGAGTCCTTAGGTTTCATGAAGCGTGGGGAGCAAGTTATTTACTTATACACGCAAACGTGGTGATTAAGCATTCAATGACTGACACCGTCAGTCTATGTTGTTCCGTCAGATTAAGCACCGTCAGCTTCAGGACTCCAGCAGCTTTATGGTGCTCTATATGTGGAGTTCCTTCACTCCATATCACCGTCAGCTCTTTAGAAATGTTGACGGCAAAACATGTCCCGTCACCCTTGTCCTTCACTTATTTTATCCTCATCAATATGATTAATATATTATCTTATGCGATCATGTTCCAACGTGAAAATTCATAAATTAAAAAAAAAATTCTAAAGTGAATAATAATAATAATTGTAAGTGCTCAAAAGATAAAGACCCAAGTTCACTTAGATCAGTGGTACCTTATCCTTCAAATCAGGCCTAAACAATAGAATTTTTGAAGAGAATGAGAAACTAATCTAAGTACAATTCAAAACTAAGCCTAAGTTTAAGGCCGAAGAGCCTAAAGTAACAAATAGGCGTGGTTTTAAACAATGGGCAAGTCCGAGGATCAACTTCTTGTATATAAATATAGTTCAGAGTTTTACACCAAGCTGTTCATTGTTCTCTTTCCTATTCTAATGGTACTAAAAATGCTCATTTCCTTTTTCTGGGGGTTCTCTTTCTTTTATATCCATTTACCTTGCATCCCAGCTCTCCACATGTACATCTTAGGGCATTTCTTAGGATGCTTGTCCCATCAAGACTCTGCTAAATGTCGTAGAAAGGGCTGCTAGCTGTGAAATTACTGTTCATATGTCATTTCCAAATTAATACAGCTAATAAGGTTGGTGTAAGGTATTGAATATGGAGGTGGGAGATATATCCATCAAGAAACTTCCACTCACCATCATTGCCCTTATTGTTATCTTTTCTCCTCTCCTTGGGTCTTCACAGGATACCAATTGTACTAATTCTCTTACTCTCATCGGGTGGACGGAGTCCTTGAAGCTCGTTTACCCTTTTGGGTTTGAATTAAGCAAACCAAACCTCGATCCTCGAACCACACAATAATAATAATAATAATTGAAAGTGGAAAAAAAAAAAACAAAAAACAAAACAAAACGTGACAGAAAGTTGCCCACAAATATTATATGTAATTACTATCATATGAGATGATGTTATTATCCAATATAACTTTATAAAGAATTAGGGAAAAAAAAAACTTATGTCAAAAAGTTACCAATCAATGCATAGTTACTATCATATGTGATTAGGGGTGTCAATTCGGGTTAGCGTGTCAGATTCGTATCGTGTCGAGGTAAGGGTATTCAACTAAATGGCTCAACCCTAACCCGACTCATTTAATAATCGTGTCATGATCCTTCAACCCTAACCCGACCTGTTAATAAGGTGGGTTGACCTGACCCAACCCATTTGACAAGCTTAATAAACGAGTCGTGTTGGGTTGACACGAATGTAACACAACCCATTTCAACCTACATACAATTAAATATAACATCCATCTAGAAATAATTTTTTTTACATCCCAAAAAGCAATGCATACACTTCAAGTTTTCAACCCACATTCAAAATAATTTAATTCAACAAAAATATAATATTCATCTAGAAAATAAGTTCTTTACACTACAAAAGAAGTGCATTCACTTCAACCCAAATTCAAAATAACAAAGTTTAACAAAAATAGAATAACATAGTTCAACAAAAATATAATATCCTTGGAACTCGCCAAATGCTAAGTATCAATACTGAAAGAATTTGAGCAAACAATAGACTAATCCTGACTATGACCACGATTACCATCCATAGATTCTTTGTTGATGTCCAAATTCATAACATCTTCCACAAGCTCATCTAATTTCATTTGAGCAAGTTCTATGCCCAAAAAAAAAAAAGTATTAGTAGTTCTAGGGTCTGTAAAGTTTCACTTTTCTTTTTAAATTGAAAATATATGTTGGATATAAAAGCTATTTGACAAATCTAAAAAAATATATATATATATTTATTTGTTATACGAGTTAAACGGGTTGTGTTAAGTGGGTCATTTCGAGTTAACACAAATAAATTAGTGTGTCAAACGTGTCTATTGCAGGTTACGCGAGTTGACCCGCTTATGACACGTTTCATATCGTTTCGCTTTCGGGTCAACCCGTTTATGACCCAAACCCATTAAGGCCCAACCCTAACTCGAAAAACTCGTGTCGGGTTCATGTCGTGTTCGCAGGTTAGGTCGAACATTGACACCCTTATATGTGATGTTACTATCCAATAAAAATAGAATTAGTGATAATAGTGTGAAAAAATGGCAATGAAATTGTTTCACCATTGAGTGCCATAATTAGCGAGATAAATATAGGCAACAAAATAACCAAACAATTATTTCGTTTGATTTCATCGCCTTTGATTATAATTTGTTTTAATAATCAAACGCTTTAGTAATGAAACAATTTAGTCACCAAAACATTTGGTGATCAGGATTTGGGATTGAAAGTTGTTTCTTCATCACATGTTAAGGCAACAAAATCAAGAGTTTTACACTCTATTCATTTTACACATTTGACAATATTTATTTTTTAGTAAAATGGTTAATCAACTGTAAAATATTTTCAATCAACTATAAAATTCACGGTAAAATTTTGTAAAATGTTTAACGCTAAAGAAAATTGAAAACATTATACTCTCTCTTTCAACGATTTTCTCCCTTTTTCACTCTCGATTGCTCTCTCCCACAAAGCCACCAAGTAGTCCAGCAATTTTGTTCTCTCCTCTTCATCAGCGCCACCATCGCTAGTTCTCAGGTCCTTCAATCTCATTGGTAACAACAAAGAAGAAGAAGAGCTAGATGGTGAATGGGTTTTTCATATCTAGAATTTCCACCTTTCTGATCTTGTGTAGCATTGACCAAGTCCTCCAATCTTGCCATCACATTGCTCCAAATAAATCTTCTCCCTCCTCGCCTCCCCCCCCCCCCTCTTCCGATTTGGGTTTTTGGGTTGGGGTGGCCATAGCTTGCAGCCTCACTCGCCCCTCATCGCAGATCACAGATTGCAGACGGTAGATCGCAGATCGCTCTGCTCAACTCGGTGCTCAGTGCTCGGTGCTCGCAGATCCCTCCGGACCCTCCATGAGCTCTCTTAAGGTATTTCTAATTTCTCTCTCTTTTTCTCTCTCAATCTCTCCCTCTTTATCTCACTGAGCCTAATTTTCTAAAATAATGAATGTCTCTCTCTCTCTCTCTCTCTCTCTCTCTCTCTCTCTCTCTCTCTCTCTCTCTCTTTAGTCTTTATTCTTTAAGAAATTAACTCAGTAACTCTCTCTCTCTCTCTCTCTGATTGGCTGGGCGAATGAAACATTGATTGGCTTTATTTATGTTTTGCTTTTTTATGTTTGTTGTCTTTTTGAATTTGGCTTTAGTGTTTATCTTATCCGTTGGTATTGGTCAGTGTGTGTTCACTGTGTTGGTGTGATATTAATTGTCTTTTAGTGTGCATTATGATTTGTGAATCTATGATTGTGAAATTTTCTGATTGGCAGGCTTTTGTGATTGGGCATCAGGCATGAGGATTGTGCTTGTCCATTGAGTGGGGTGGGGGTAGATCATAGATGGGCTGATGGGCACATCACACATGGGGCCGGGAGCACAATAATTAAAGCAGTGTAATGTGCTGCACATTACACTGCTTTAATTATTGTGCAGCACATGAGATGTGTAATGTCATGCTCTTTTAGTGTAATGTGTACAAGGGGCTAAACAATATAACAAATTAAAACAATATAATTAATGACAAATAAATTAAAGCAATATAGTTTATTGTTACGCTAAACAACAATAATTAAAGCTATATAATTAACCAATACATTATAAAAGACAAATAAATTAAATTATGTTAGGCTAAATAATAATTAATAATTTTATAATTAATGAAATAACAATTTAACAAATTATAGTTTATAAAGAAAAACAAATTAATGAAACAACTAAACAACAATAATTAATAATTTTATTAATATTTCAAATAAGCTTATAGTTTATTGTTTATTCTTTTGCTAGAATTATGGACAAATATTTGATAAGAAAACCACGTATCCAAGATTCATCTCCTATGCAAGATTCATCTCCTGTGCAAGATTCATTTCATGTGCAAGATTCATCTTCATCTTCTAAGCGAATTCATGTTGACTTTGACTTAGAAAATCTTCCTTCAGATTCTGGGCTACGACAAAAGATATCATATTATCATCCTAATAATCATGATGAAATAAGAAGACATTATTTAACAAAAGGCCCTTGTCAACCTGTTCTTCATGATTTCCCTGTATCATATTTTTCTAAAAAGCCTCGTCGATTCAGATCCGATTGGTATGTGGGTAGAAAGTGGTTGGAATATAGTATACAAAAGGATGCGACATTTTGTTTTTATTGCTACCTATTTGGGCGGCAAGATGTCGCTAAGCAAGGAGGAGATGAGACTTTTGTAACAAAGAGATTCAAACTTTGGAATCAAGTTGCGAAGTTAGATTTCCATGTTGGAGGAGTTAATAGTGCTCATAGCCAAGCTGTCCAGAAGGGTGAAGATCTACTGAAGGAAAAGCAACACATTCAAAGTGTTTTGATTAAGCAATCAAATAAAGATAAACATGATTATCGGGTTCAATTAAATGCAATAGTTGATTGCATAAGATTCCCTTTATGCCGGGAATTAGCTTTTCGTGGTCACGATGAATCTCAAGGTTCAAGTGATAAAGGAAATTTTCTTGAGCTTGTATAATTTTTGGGGGATCACAATGAATCTATCAATGAAGTGTTGCAAACAGCTCCGAAAAATTGCAAGCTTACCCACCCGGATATTCAAAAAGACATTGTGAATGCAATTGCACGTGAAACATCCAAAGCTATCATCAAGGATCTTGACAATGGATTCTTTTCAATATTAGTTGATGAGTCAAGTGATATCTCACTGAAAGAACAAATGTCTCTCGCTCTTCGTTATGTGAACAAAAAAGGAATTATTATAGAGCGGTTCCTTAGTATTGTACATGTTGCAAGTACCACCGCTTTGTCACTCAAATGTGCTATTAAATGTTTACTTTATAAACATAATTTAAGTTTGTCGAACCTACGTGGGCAAGGTTATGACGGGGCTAGTAATATGCAAGGTGATATCAATGGTCTCAAAACTTTAATTTTGAAAGAGAATAAGTCAGCATTTTATGTCCATTGTTTTGCTCATCAACTTTAATTGACACTTGTTGCTGTTGCTAAAAATCACATTAACATTGCTGAATTTTTTTATGTGGTTAGTAATTTAGTAATTGTTGTTGGAGGCTCTTGTAAGAGACAAGATGCTCTTCAAGATGCACAATTTGCCAAAATTAAAGAAGATTTATAGAATGGTGTACGTAGAAGTGGGCAAGGTTTGAATCAAGGGACAAATCTTAAACGCCCTGGTGATACACGTTGGGGATCATATTATGGGACTATTCTGAACTTGATTTTGATGTTCTCTGCTATTGTTGATGTACTTGAAATTATTGAAGAAGATGGCCTGTCCGACCAAAAAGTTGAAGCTCGATCTATTATGAGGTCAATTCTATCTTTTGAATTTGTCTTTGCCTTATACTCGATGAAAAATATTTTAGGGATCACAAATGAGTTGTCAATAGTATTGCAAAAAAAAATCAAGATATAGTAAATGTTATGGATCTTGTTAAAGTGTTTAAGCAACGATTGCAAGCAATGAGAGAAGATGAACGGAAATCTTTATTGACTAAAGTATCTTCTTTTGTACCACGTATGATATTTCTATTTTGAACATGGATGACACATTTGTAGTTAGTGGGAGGTCGCAACGCAACACTTAACAAAAGACAAATTTACATCATTATCGTGTTGAGCTATTCTACACAGTCATAGATATGCAACTTCAACAGCTTAACAACCGTTTTTCTGAGGCAAATACCGATTTGATACTTTGTATGGCTTGCTTGAATCCAAGTAATTCATTTGTGGCTTTTGATAAGGAAAAGTTGATACGTCTAGCTAAGTTCTATCCCTTTGATTTTCTTGGGACAGATATTTTGGCACTTGACTCTCAATTACAAAATTACATTTTTGATATGCACAGCAACAACTTCTTTTTAGAGCTTCAAGGAGTTAGTGAACTTGCTGAAAAGTTAGTGAGCACAAGGAAGCATGAGACTTATCCCTTAGTCTATTTGCTTGTGAAGTTAGCTTTGACCCTTCCAATTGCTACTGTAACAATAGAAAGAAGTTTTTCAGCAATGAAATATATAAAGAATGAACCACGCAATCGAATGGGAGATCAGTGGATGAATGATTGTTTGATTGTGTATATTGAAAAAGATGTAGCTTATAGCATTGATAATAAGACTATCATGCAACGATTTCAAAATATGAAAACTCGTAGAAGACAATTGTAAATTTTATGTATTTACGTGTTTTTTTATTGTTGTTGTTATCAATATATAAAATTTTCTTTTTATTAAATTGTGTAATTTATGCTTGTTGAAGAATATCCTGACAAAATTTCCTGGAGTCGCCACTGGTTGCTTGGATTTGATGGGTTGTGATTTAGGGTTTTTTTTTTTTTTTTTTTTTTTTACATTTTACTAGACATGGAAAAACGGGCGGGTCGGGGCGGGTCGAGTTCGGGTCACGTCAATTAGGTTATAGGTCAAACAAGTCGCAGGTAAAATACAGGTCATTTTAAGTGGGTTAAAATGGGTTTGGGTCAATCGGGTTGCAGGTTAGGTTAACCCGTATTTTTCACATGAATTTTTTTTTTTTTTTTTTATAAAGAAAACAACATGTATTTGTCATTTAGAAAGTCATGTAACATGTAAAATGCATTACTCTGAATTCATCACTTATATTAAAAATGAATTCAGTTAAACTTATTAATATTTATTCAATAATTTTAAAATTATACAAATCCTAACATTGCTATCTAAAACAAAATAATACAAAGATAAGTAAAACAAATACACAAGTTTTATTTCTACACAATATCAACATCCTAAAATATAAAACAAAATTACAAATGACTTATTGGATAACTCATTTGACAAAAAATAAATAAATATAAGAAATTTACAATCTTGAAAATTAATTTTATAATCTATTATCAATTATGGTTGACAGTCTATTTCAATTTGAGATATACATTAAAGTTTGATTGTTTACTTATTTATACATGGTCTCTTTTATAAATATCATATCATTGTTAAGCAATACACACTCTAGGAAATATTATAATTTATTTTGAAAAGCCGTTTATTTTGGACATAAATTGTTAAAAAATAGGTCTAAGCATTCATAATTTATGCTAATTTGATACGTTGGCTTCATTATTTTCACACTTATAAATGTTTCTCACACTTCTACAATTTTAAATATATATTTTTAACCCTACTGTAACCAGATTATCTTGGCATATACTTTGCTATTTGATATCTAAAAATCTTTACTCATTACAGAATGCTCAACCATTCATCTTTCAATTAATTTGCATGCAGTTATGAAAATGTCTCAATTGTTTCCTTAAAGCTGACAACGAACAATTAAACTAATATTGTCTTATTTTTATTTTCATTTTTATTTTTTTACCAAAAAAATGTTTTAAAAAATGGTTCGGTTCAGGTCGGGTTAACCTGCAAAAAACACAAGTCGGGTCACGGGTCAACCCGTTTTTTCTTCAAGTAAAAAAAAGGGGGTTCAGGTCGGGTCGGGTCGGGTCAAAAAATTCTAACCCGTTTTGCCATGTCTACATTTTACTACAATACAAACACTTGAAAATAATTTCTCAAGTATTTTCAAAATTTCAAGTACACAGCCAAATATTGTAAAATGAAAATGTTTTCAAGGTAAAAAATTTTACAACAAAACAAATAGAGCGTTAGTCACGAAAATTCCCATCACTATAGGCCTTGTTTGTTGTAGTGCCGATTTAGACACTATCATATTACAAACTTTAAAAATGAAAATCCTGATTTACCATTAAACATTGCAAAGCTTGCCTCATACTCACCTTCTAATGTGAAATGATCACAATCTAATGTATAGTCCAAAACAAATATCATGAAGTCATTGTTCTATGTGACGAGAGTTATTAACAGATGTGACAAAGTTACAATCATTAGTGTCCATATTATTCCCTAACAAAAAAAAAAAGTGATTTAAGGTCCCCAATAAATGTAATGTAAATAACATGATATGTGACGTCATAGTTATTAAACCCGGACCGGACGTTGACCCAATCTATGAGTCGGTCACTAGGTCAATCAATGAGTCACTAGTCGAACCATAAGATCAAATAAAAAAAATTTAAAATTAAATATACATAAAAAAGCAAGTTTGAGAAATCATAATATGAATATGTAAATAAAAAAATAAGGGGGGCATATGCCTAAATTAAACTTGCCATTATAATTCAAAATCAAGGTTTCACAAGCAATAGCATTAGAAATTCAATAAAATTCACAAGCAAAATAAATGAATGCCATAAGATTCTAACAAAGTTTTTGCTAAATAAAGTCTTGTTACATGTCTTAAAATTTTGTATATTAAAAAAAAAAAATGAGGCAAAATCTCAAACTATGTAAGCAAAAGAAGAGGAAAAAAAGGTTAAAGGCTTGAACTTAAAGCAATAAACAAATAAAGCACAAAAAACGTAAACAAAAGAAGAGAAAAGAAAAGAAAGTTAAAGCAATAAACTATATAAAATATACTAATATATTAATGCCTTTGTACTAACTGGCTACGTGAAACTTGAAAGTGATCTGTTTAGAGCAAAAAGTTGATGCATTTTGGAGAACTGAAATAATGAAAAGTGATGGGTATAGAGTGAATTGGCAAAGAAGTGAAAGAACATTATTTTTTAAATTTCTTTAGGTTTTCTCTTGTTCAAATTACCATATTATTACACATCAAATAATAAAGAAGTTAATGGGGTGGATCTATTAATGTAATTTTATACAATTAACAAACCTAGATGGGTTATTAAAACCCATCTAGATCACATGGTTTGCTTAAAACCTGCCGTGTTTTACCGGTTATAATTGGGGTCTTATGCACGTCCTATCCAATTGATGACCCAAACCGATTTATATGCCAGGTAATGCAAAGATGCTCCTTTGAAGCTAGCCCCCTCCCATTGCTCTAGCCTTAAGCTATGGTAGCTCCAGCTTGCAACCACAGGGAAAGTTAAGTTAAGGGAACCAAGCTTACCTTAACTGTGCTATAGAACCGATTCGACCGCTCAGGCCGAACCAAATTTAATAATATTGTGTGATGTTGTTACTATCCAATATAATGTCGATACTTCCTAATGTGACTATATAAATAATATATATATATATATATATATATATAAGGTTAGCAGAAAATGTGATGCAGCTATCGTCATACGTAACGTTAGTACTATCCAATAAAACTATATAAGGATTTTAAAAAATATATTAAAAAAAAGGCGAAAAGCACATTTTAGTCCCTACATTTTCAGGCTATTCCCATTTTAGTCCCTACATTTTATTTTTACCGCTTTTAGTCCCTATTCTGAAAAACGCTTCTCGTTTTGGTCCCTACCGTTACATCAGAAACGGAAAAAGCTAACGTGGCAAACGGCAGGAATAAATAATATTAAATTAACATCCACGTGGCATAATTTAATAATAAAAAAATGTTTTTTGGCATTAAAAAATGCCACATCAGCACTTAAATTAAAAAATTAATTTATTAATTTTAACTAAATAAAAAAAATTAAAAACAGAATGAAAAATTAAAAATCTTATGAATTGAGATCTAAATGTGTCTTGAACAAGAACAACAAGAACACAATCCCAGATCCAAGATGACAAACCCAGAAAAGAAACAAAACTTTCCCTTTCAAATTATTTTCCTGCGTTTTCTCGGCAACCAAACAGAGAATGCTTTCATTTCTACTCTCTTTTTCCAAATTTCTCGGCTAACCCAGAAAGCTTCCTTTCCCGTTTCCGCTTGAGAAATCGACGAGCTGCTAAGACTCCCTTCCAGATGTGCCATCGAAGACCCAACAAACAAACAACGTCATACAAAGGAAAACAGTGAAGAAGAAGAAAATAAAACCGAGCAAACGAAAGCAAGCTGGTATCGGCGAGATCGGCGGCATTGAGGACGATGAAGGTGGTATTGGCAACGATGTGGAGGTGGATGGCGACGGAGTCAGCGAAGTTGCAAGCGGTGAGGTCATTTGAGGCGTATGTCGTTGTGTTTCGGAATAGCGAATTTTGGCGAGACTACCCTTTGAACTGCTCCATAGATTAAAGCAAAAGCAAAGATAGAGATTTTGGATGAGGACACAAAACCCAGATTAGAAATTTTTCATCAGACCCACATGCACAAAATAAAAAAATTTTACCAAAAAAAAAAAAATCAAAAAAGATTGTACCTTGGATCGTTTTGGGTTAGGTGGAGGAGGAGATGAGAGGCCACGCTTGGAAGCAGAGGAGCTGCGCCTTGTTTCAACCATGGTGTTGTTGGGTTGTAGTTGGCATTCTTGGTCTCTGAAAGTTTGTTTGGTTTTTATAATTTTTTTTTTTTTTTTTAATTTCTGGGTTTGTGATCTTGGATCTGGCTTTGTGTTGTTGTTGTTCTTGTTTAAGGCACACTTAGATCTCAATTCATAAGATTTTTAATTTTTAATTCTGTTTTTAATTTTTTTTTATTTAGTTAAAATTAATAATTTAATTTTTTTAATTTAAATGCTGACGTGGCATTTTTTAATGTCAAAAAAAATTTTATTATTAAATTATGCCACCTAGACATTAATTTAATATTATTTATTCCAGTCGTTTGCCATGTCAGCTTTTTCCGTTTCTGATGTAACGGTAGGGACCAAAACGAGAAGCATTTTTCATAATAGGGACTAAAAGCGGTAAAAATAAAATGTAGGGACTAAAATGGGAATAGCCTGAAAATGTTGAGACTAAAATGTGTTTTTCGCCTAAAAAAATGATACTAACATATGTGACGCAACTACCGTCATATGTGACATTGATACTATCCAATAAAACTATATAAGGATTTAAAAAAATATAAAAAGAAACAAAAAAAAAAATGATACTAACAAATGTAATGTAGTTACCATCATTATGTGACAATGTTGTTATCCGAAAAGATGCTAGTACTACCTAATGTGATTATATAAGGAATTTAAACAAAAATACTAATATAAGGTTACCAACAAATATGATGTAGCTATCATCACATGTGATGTTGTTACTAACTCATGTAATGTTGATATTATCTAACATGTCTATAAACAAAAAAGGAAACAAATAAAAATAAATGACAAAATGTGACGTTGTTGCTATCCAATGTGACTATATAAGGAATAAAAAAAAATAAACCAAAAATAAAAATAAAAAAGAATGTGAAACAAGGCTACGAAAAAATGTAAGTTATTATCAAATATATAACATGACCGCAATCCAGTATGAAATTGTTCTTATCCAATGTGACTATATAATAAAAAGAAACAACCCATAGAGACTTGTTATACCAAATTAACTACCAGAGATACCAAAAAAAAAAAGTGTGGGTATAGAATTTTCCTATTGATAATATTTACAAGTAAATAATGGGCAAAAAAGCATTTATATTTTCTTTGAACCTGATGAAGCATGAATTCATTAGTCAAAGTGGACAGATGGAACTCCTTGTCGGCGCAAATATATCCTCTATAAGGGTCACCGATGTGGTGCCTGCCACAACGCCTTCGATGCCAAAGTTAGAATAAAAAAGCACCTTTTGAAATGAAAATGGAAGAACAAGATAAAACCAGAGTGCTTTCTCAAAGTGTGAATGTATGTGTACCTTCTGTTGACAATGTAAGGGCTTTATATATGTGGCTTTGGGTGCTAGCTGTTGTGGTTGTTAATGCTTTCTCTAGTAACGCCTCTTGTCCAATAATGGGGCTTTTAATAGGTTCCCAACGGTCTGCCTAGCTGATTTGGTAACTGCCCAGGTCATTGATCGACTACATTGAATGACTCCCCTACCTTCGTCACTGATGACTGGTTTCTTCGTCACTCAGGACGCCTTTGTCATGAGTGTTTTCTTCGTCATGAGTGTTAGCTTCATCTATGGGATGTAACCTCGTCATTCCCATCAGTTGCCCCCCAGGTTCTGTGGTCGTCTATGACGTGTCATGAGGATCACAGAAGACGAAAAGTTTTCCTGAGCTGTCTGTGACTCTTGGGGTTTTGTTCTGAATTTAATGCTTAGTGGCGGCACTACACACAACGTGGCCACGTGGCGCACGTTGATCCATGGAGTTAATGGCATGACCCTTGGGTTTCTCGCTGGTTTTTCAATCGTTTTTGAGCCTTGATTTGAAACTTCTCCTCTTCTAGTATCTTTTACTTTTCAGAAAACAAAACAAAAGCTTCCCAAAAACTGTTCCGAGCGATTTTCTCGAAACTTCCTTCTGTCAATCTTCTCCAAACCAGCGAGCTACGCCTTGGTGCTTTGCCATTTGTGGAGGTACGTTTTTCCTTACACGTTTTTACCCTTTCTTTTCTATCTTACTGTAGTATAGCTTCTGATTTTCTTTTCTTCCTTTGCTTTTGTTGGTTTTTGATTTTCTTGGGGATTTAGCTTGTGTTGTCCTCCTTTGCCTCTTTTTTTCTGTATTTCCATGGTTAATAGTTCTGAGGTTAGGATAGCTTGTCCCTCCATTTCCTTTCTTTTTGCGCGCCTAGGGGAGTCTTTGGGTGTTTTCCCACACTTAGTGAATTTTGTTTTTAAGGGTAATTGCCTGGGTATTGTTTTGGGTGATTTGTTGCCTTTGCTTCGCCAATCGCTCAGTTGGTTCGAGGGTCTAGTGAGCGGGAGACAGGTGATGTCTGAGGTTAAGTCTAGTGACCTCGAGACTGGGTTATCGTCCAATGGCGATCCGATGGAAGGGGACACAGCTGTCTCTGCTCCTCGAGAGGTTAAGGCTTTTTATGCCCTCAGGGAGGTGTGCGGTTTGGATGCCGAAACTGTGAGTAGATTCAAGGATAGGTTTCAGTTTCCGGCACAAGTTCATGTTCATCTACCCAATGACGAGGATAGGGCCTGTCACTTTTTTCCAGGTGAGGTATGTTTTTACGAGTCGACCTTCACCTGTGAGCTTAGGCTACCCGTCCACCCGTTCCTGATGGATCTCCTGGCCCATTTTGGTATTGCTCCGGGGCAGCTCATGCCCAACTCGTGGAGGATTATGATCAACTGTATGCAAATATGGTTGGCCTCCAATGGAGACATGATCAGGGTAGGTGAACTCACCTATCTGTACCGTTTGAAAGAGTCAAAGGAGTACGGGTATTATGAGTCAGTTCCTTGGGAGAGAAGAACTAGGATTGTCAAGGGTTTACCTTCATCCTTCAGATATTGGAAGTAACGATTTTTCTTTGTGTCCGGGGATGATTTCGAGACTTAATCCAGCAGTGATTGGGGTGATATCCCGAGGCTGCTTCGTCGGTGGGGAACCCCGACCTTAGGTGCGTCAGTATTCCTCTCCGTCATTTCAATTTTGTTGCTTTTGATGTTTTATTATCGCTGACTCCTTTGTCTTCAATTTGGCACAGTTAAGAGACGGCCTAAGCTTAAGAGCAAGCATAAGGAGCGCATCGAAACCGCAATCGGATACGCAGAGACGATTGAGAGCTGGGACGATCTAGTTGATCCCCGGACCCTTGCCTTCTACAACTTTAGACCTGACCCATCTCCTTACGTCCTTCGTAACATTGACATTGAAGGAAAAAAAAGTAAGTACTGTCATCGTCAGTGTTGGTTCTTCTCATGTACACTTAGGATTTCCTATTAAGTGTTTTCCTCTTGCAAAGATGACGACCAAGTTTAACAAGGACATGTACGCGAAGATGAGGTCCAAAAAGGACGAACCGCTGTCCAACTTAGGGAAGAAGGTCGTGCGCGTAACCGAGAAGGGCCCTTCCGTCAATCCCCTTGGCTCCGTTACTCCGATGGTTTCTGCTACTAAGACGACGAGGACGGCCTCTTCAACCATGTCGATAGAGGAGATCCCTACTCCAGGCTCCAAAAGGCCACGCGTGACTGATAAGGAGAAGGAGAAGGTTGATTCTCGATCATCCACAATATGGGATGACGAGAGGCTGGCTGTGGACAGGGCTCACGAGGTTGTTACTCCAGCAGATTTGAGGGCCCTCTCTGACATGTCGCTTAACGAGGTCGCGTCTCGTCATGTCCACAGGCTCATCTAGGTACGGTGTTCTCCTTTCCCACTTTTTTTTTTTTTTTTTTTACTGACAACTTGAAAATTTCTTTCCAGGTGTTGGGGGAGAGCCTTCATATCACCTCTGAATATTTCACTCAAGAGGCTAAGGTGGAATCTCTAACATCTCGGATGGAGGCTTTGGAGAGGGAGAATTCTGAGCTGAAGAAGAATTTGATCGTTTCTATGGACGAGACAACTTCTTTGAAGGCAAAGGTCAAGACCTTGGATGACGACCTCAAAGTCGAGCGCAAATTGACTCAGGAGAAGGATGAGCAGCTCCTTTCTGCCAAGGAGAAACTTAAAACCATTGCTACCAGATCAGTTGAGGCCTTCCAGACCACTGACGAGTACAACATAGTACTTTTCAGTTGGTACTTCAAAGGCTTCAAGTTTCTCAGGAGAAATCTGGTCAAGCATCCTGCTGGGGTCGACATGGAGAGTCTAGACCTATAGGAGGTTGATAAGGAGATGGCGATGGATGAAGCTGCTCAATCCTCTGCCCCAGAAGGTGATGCCTCTAGGACTGCTACTGACGCCCCGGCCGGTGAAGATGCTGATGCCTAATTTAGTTACTTAGAAAAAAAATTTGTTTTTGGTGGATGCCCGTCATGTTTTGGGGCCTTTTTTTTTTGTAAATCTAATTCCAGAACAATTATTTGTTATCTTATTTTGAAGACAATGCTTGTGGCCCAGCGTTTATGGGTTTTTAATTGAGCATACTTACTTGTTTATCAGATGTTTGGGCCATTTTACATTCGTCCATATTTTGCACTTGAACATGGATTTTTAGCTGCGATCTCTCTATTCGTCAATGATCTGTTACTTACTCACGACCATTTAGATGGGCTTGGATATAGCCTAAGTGTTGTTTTGATTTGTTGCAAGGTTCTTGTCCCTTTTCTTTTTCTCCTTTCCTTTTTTGTGGATTCGTCAGTAGCCTGAATCCGTCAACCGGATCTTGTCACTTGCACCTGCTTAAGGATTGTGCCTGCGTCAGTGGCTTGTTCCCGTCGAGGCGGGGCCTTCTTGCTTGACTTATACTCATTCAAGGGACATTTGTTGCGTTTATGGCTTCGTTAATGACTTACATCCGTCAAAGTGGAATCTTATCACTTAGCCATTTTTTGGTGACCAACATCCATTCAAGGAATCTTACCACTCAGGCTACGTCAATGATTTACATTCATCTTAGCAGAATTTTATCACTTAGCATTTATAGCCTTATACCCGTTAGAGAGATCGTCAATAACTTACATCCGTCAAGGCGGAATCTTGTTACTTTAGTTTTTGTCTTATACCCATTGGAGTTATCGTCAGTAACTTATATTCGTCAAGGCAGAATCTTGTTACTTAGTTTTTGTATGCCCTACACCCTTTGGAGGGATCGTCAGTAACTTACATCCGTCAAGGCGGAATCTTGTTACTTAGCTTTTATATGCCTTATGATTGACTAGACCTGCTTACACAAAGACATTAGAGGAATAATTCTTTTATTAACTTCAAGAATGAACGTATTCGTCTATTACATCTACTAGTGGTACTTTTTTAAATGCTCAATGTTCCATGGTCGAAGGAGTCTTTGTCCGTCCATGGTTTCCAAGTGGTAACTGCCTTGTCTTGAGTAGTGAATGACTCGGTAAGGTCCTTCCCATATGGGACCCAGCTTTCCTTAGGTAGGGTCTTTAGTTGCTGTGGTGGTCTTGCGCAGGACGAGGTCTCCTATGTCCAGTCGCTTGAGTTTAACCCTCTTATTGTAGTATTCGGCCATCTTCAGCTGGTATTTCGTCATCTTGCTGGATGCGTTGTCTTTTACTTCGTCCAGACAGTCCAAGTTGAGTCGCAACTCATCGTCATTGCACCCTTCGTTGAACGTCCCTCGTCTGACGCTTGTTACCCCCACTTCGACTGGGATTATTGCTTCTGTGCCATAGGTGAGCCTGAACGAGGTCTCTCCTGTTGGGGTTCTTGCTGTGGTTATGTAAGCCCACAGGACATTAGGTAATTCTTCTGGCCAGGCACCCTTCGCATCGTCCTGCTTGGTTTTGATAATCTTGAGCAGCGTTCGATTCGTCACTTCCGTCTACCCGTTTACCTGGGGATGCCTCGGGGACGAGAACTGATTCTTGATCCCAAGGTTTGAACAGAAGTCTCTGAAGCCTTGGCTGTCGAACTGCCTCCCATTATCTGATATGATCGTCAAGGGAATCCCGAACCTGCAAATTATATTCTTCCACACAAAGCTCCGAATTCTTGTCTCGGTTATTGTTGCTAGAGCCTCTGCTTCAACCCGTTTTGTGAAGTAATCAATAGCATCAAGTAGGAACTTTACCTGACCTTTACCTTGAGGTAGTGGGCCGACGATGTCGATCCCCCATTGTGCAAATGGCCACAAGGAGGATATAGTCGTCAGTTTCTCTGCTGGGAGCCGTTGCACATTCTCGTATCGCTGGCACTTGTCGCACTTCTTGACGATCTCAACAGCGTCCACCTGCATAGTTGGCCAGAAATATCATGTCCGTACTACCTTGTTCACCAGGAATCAGGGGCCAGTGTGGTCGCCGCAAACTCCTCAGTGGATCTCTTCCAGGATGTATCTAGCTTCTTGTTTATCGACACACTTCAAGTAAGGCATAGAGAAGCCTCTCTTGTATAAGGCGTCATTAAGGATCATGAACCTGGTCGCCCTCTTCTTGACCTTTTTAGCTTCTTCAGTGTTCTGAGGGAGGTGCCCGTCTTGGAGGAAGGATATTATGGGTGTCATCCAGTTGTTTGCGCTCTGGATGGTAAATGTTGAGACCTCTGCAATGCTGGGGTGTTTCTAGATCTCCATCGCCAAATCCATGCTAATCTCCCCTTTTTCTGATGACGCTAGTTTCGAGACTTCGTTTGCCCCCATATTCTGACTTCTTGGGATCTACACGAACTCCACTATATCGAACTCCCGAGTTAGATGTTTCGTCAGCCTGAGGTATTTCTGCATCCTTTCTTCCTTTGCTTCGTACTCCCCCCTAATCTGCCCGATCACTAAGCTTTGAATCATTTTGGATTAACAGGTTCTTAGCACTAAGTGCCTTTCCAAGCCTCAATCCCGTCAGTATCCCCTCGTATTCAGTTTCATTGTTGGTAGCCGGAAATTTTAGTTGGACCCCATATTTTAGCACCTCTCCGTCGGGGGTGGTTATGACAACCCCTACTCCCCCCCTTCCTCTGGGCTGACGAACCATCAGTTTGTATCGTCCATCTATCAACTCCGTCGGTAAGGCTGTCTTCATCCGGAATGGTGAACTCTGCGATGAAGTCCGCCAGAGCTTGTGCCTTGATTGCCGTTCTGGGATGGTACTCGATGTCAAATTGACTAAGTTCAATCGCCCATTGGACCATTCTTTCGGCTGCCTCAGGCTTGTTCATTGATTTCTTGATCGGTTGGTCTGTCATTACGAGGATGGGGTTTGCCTGAAAGTATTGCTTTAGCTTGCGCGAGGCTACTATTAACGCAAACGCAATCTTTTCAATCCTTGGATACCTGGATTCAACCCCTTGGAAGGTTTGGCTGACGTAGTAAACTGGGAGCTGCTTCACGCCCTCTTCTCTGATCAGGGCTGCACTTACTGCCGAGGCTGACATTGCCAAGTATAAGTATAGGTCTTCCCCTTCTTTGGACGGGCTTAAGAGGGGTGGACTGCTCAAGTAACGCTTTAGTTCCTGGAACGCTGCTTCGCATTCGTCGGTCCAGGCGAAAGCCTGCTTTAAGGTCTTGAAAAAGGGCAGGAATTTGTCTGTAGCTCTGGAGACGAACCTGTTTAAAGCTGCTATCCTTCCTGTGAGTTTTTGAACATCCTTGACGGTCCTGATGAAACGTGAATTCATCAGTCAAAGTGAGCAGATGGAACTCCTTGTCGGCGCGAATGTATCCTCTATAAGGGTCACCGGTGTGGTGCCTGCCACAACGCCTCCGATGCCAAAGTTAGAATAAAAAAGCACCTTATGAAATGAAAATGGAAGAACAAGATAAAACCAGAGTGCTTTCTCAAAGTGTGAATGTATGTGTACCTTCTGTTGACAATGTGAGGGCTTTTTATATGTGGCTTTGGGTGCTAGCCGTTGTGGTTGTTAATGCTTTCTCTAGTAACGCCTTTTGTCCAATAATGGGGCTTTTAATAGGTTCCCAACGGTCTGTCTGGCTGATTTGGTAACTGCCCAGGTCATTGATCGACTACATTGAATGACTCCCCTACCTTCGTCACTGATGACTGGTTTCTTCGTCACTCAGGATGCCTTCGACATGAGTGTTTTCTTCATCATGAGTGTTAGCTTCGTCTATGGGATGTAACCTCGTCATTCCCATCCGAACCTATATAATATATATATATATATATATATACACTTAAGGGCTCCAAGTAACAATCATCAAAAGCGAACATCAAAAGTTAAAACTATCTCTAAAAACAAATAGTGATGGAATACCGTTCCATTTTGAAATACTCACTTTTCATGATGACCTATCTAATTTTCAAAGAGATTTTGGGGGCATCAACAATGCAAGGCCCAAAGGAAAGATCATTGTTCATGGAATATCAACAATGTTTCCTCTTATTTAGGTTTCATGCAATAAGTGATATCTTCTTAATTTTTTATCTCATTATTGTAAGAATGATACTCATTATTTTTCTTTGTTTTTTCCTTTCTTTTTGATAAATATGTTAGAATTTAAACCTATGACGTTCACTCCATAATAATTGCTCTTATCATCAGGCTAAGATACTAATTAGTTTTTTGTATAAATAGAGTTAGAACCCGAAATTTGACGACAAAAGACTTTATCATTTGAGACAACTAGAATCCACTCTTGTTATTTTCTATGTTATACATATTTGTTCTTTATGGGTATGTATTTGTGGAATTATGTCTAGTCATAATTGTTTTTGTTAAAGATAAAAGGCACCCACATAAATATTTGTTTCTTTATGTGTATTTATTTATTATTTTTTATTATTATTATTATTATTTTAAGTTGTCTCAAATCTCAAATAAAACATAAAAACTTTTTGTCCAATAACACGCTTCCCCGTGTTCTTTAGTTTTCCTTTTTCTGCCATTTTCTATTTAAAATGAGCCTTCAGGAAATGGCACAGGCTATGTGTAATATTCAGTCATATCACCATATATATATATATATATATAAAGAAATTTAGATTGTGATAATAATAATTATTTTCCTCTTCCTCTCAAAAAAAAAAATTATTTTCCTCTTCTATTTATCCATAAAAGAAAGGAAAAACAAAGTACGTAAGATATCTGGATTCTTTCTCTTTGGTTAAATTGTATATATAGTACAATGGTTGATGAATTAAACATGTCTTTGATCATGTACGCAGAAATATGGTCCAGTGTTGAATCCAAATATGCCTGCACTATTTGGAATATTGTCTTCAACACATGTTAGATACCAAAAATCATCATTTTTTTTTTTTTTTTGGGGTAAACAGGGCAACTGAGATTAACTAAGAAACAACAGATACAACAGATTGGAACTGTTCATACATGGTTCCCACAGCATCAAGACCAACTAAGAGAGCAACATCAGCCACGGGAGGGGGGGAGGGAAGTGCCTCCTCTCCTAGCAAGAGCATCGGCACACTTATTTGCTTCTCTATAAAAGCGTTGAATTGGGACTCTCAGAATTTTCTTTAATCCCTCTTTGCAATCAGCAATAAGAACGTCATTTCCATGGATTTTCTCTTCACCTTTCAGTAACAGGTCCACCACCAGGGGCGACACCACGTTGAAGTCAGGGTGTTCCTGACACCACGTTGAAGTCAGGGTGTTCCCAGGAACACCCTGACTTGAAAAAAAAAATTATATAATAATTAAATTTTTTTTATTTGTTTACCCTTTAAAAAAAATGAGGAACACCCTCAAGCAAAATGAGAAACACTCTCAAATTAAGAAAAAAAAATTATTTGTTCTACTTTCAAGCCAAAAAAAAAAAAAAAAAAAAAAAAACCCAAAAAATTTTTGAACTAAAATCTGAAAATAAATAAATAAATAAAAATAAAAATAAATAAATTGTATCAGAGCAAGCCCACAAAAAAGCCCAACGTCAATCCTAAATGTAAAGCAAACCCAATCTAAACAAAAAAACAACCCAACAAATGATAAACAGGTAAAGCAAACCCACGAATTCTCACAAAAAAAAAAAAAAAAAAAAAACCAAAACCCAATATACACTGCAAATCACTAAATTAGAAACCTCAAATCACTAAATCAAATATCACTAAAGCAAACCTAAAGACCAAAACGTCAACAGAGCAACACAGCCAACATTGCAACACAAGCCAACAGACGAATGGCATCGCCACATCAGAGATCGATCAGCCAACACAACTCGAGCTCCAATCCAGAGCACATCGCATCGGGATTCGGGCATCGGAGATCGGAGATCGCTCACTGGATCGGATCGGAGATCGCCGATCGGTCATAGCGCTCACTCCGTCGCTCGTCGCTCGGCTCGGTCACGTCGCTTGCTCTGTCGCCCTTCGCTCGTCGCTCGGCTTGCTCCGGTGCTCCCTCAACCTCAACCTCAAGGTATTTCATAACTTCTCTCTTTTTTTCTCTCTGACTCTCTCAGTCTCTCTCTTTATCTAAAAAATTAAAATGAAAGTGAAATTTGAAATGAAATGAATGAGTCTCTCTCTCTTTATTCTTTTAAGACTTTAACAATTTAACTTTAATAATTTATCTAATTCTTTTGAACAACTGTGATTGGCTCAGCTTAGCTTTAACTTTATTAATATTTAGGCCCTGTTCTTGACTTTTTCTTTTTGGCTTTATCCGTTGGTGTTGGTGTTGGTGTGTGTTGGTGTTGGTGAGACTTGGTGAGATACAATTAATTATTTTATTATGATTTGTGATTTTGAAATTTTTTTTATTGGCAGCTGGCTCTTGTGATGGGGGTTTGTATCATTGTCTGTTGAGTGGGGTGGGGGGTGGATAGGCACATGGGGCCGGGTGAGGAATTTGAATTGGGGGAAGTAAATGCACATGGTGCAACTAATAAACAATAATTTAATTAATCAATAATTAATTAAGGAAAACAACTAATAAATAATAATTAATAATTTAATTAATCAATATATTATAAAAGATAAACAAATTAAATTATGTTAGGCTAAATAATAATTAATAATTTTATAATTAATGAAACAACAATGTAAGGACACGATTTATAACGACCCATGAACGACGTTGGGCTCGTATGTAAAGGGCCCGAACAATATGATTTGTAGAGAGTGGGTTTGGAAAGAACTGCCCTTGGGCGCTGGCCATCGGTCTGGTCCTGATTTCATGAGAGCTCATACAAAGACAGGTTTGGACTGTATAGCTAAGCCTTACATCGATGTAGTTCGAAAGGTTTGACTCCTCAGAATTAGTCCGAGGAGCATTATATTCTCACCATTCTTCCTCCTTTTTCTCCTCCTTTTTCCGGGGCCTCCCCCCCCCCCCCTTTCTTTTTAGCTCTCTTTTCCCTTTTATACTAGTATTCACTTCCCCTTCTTCATCTACGTGTCAGTTTCTCCTTATTTGGGGTAATTACTCGTCCTGTCAATCCATACGTCAGAGTGGTTGGGAAATGCTGGATAGCATGGTATGGAGTATGGGGTTATCAGGCGCTGGGCTCCACATTATGGTGTTGGCAGCTTTCTCGTTTGTACTGCTTTTGTACTGAGTTTGTCCTTTTCTTCAGGCGTTTTGTGAGATGTTGAGCGTGAGATCGTCCTCGGCCACATTCTTGGGCCATTAAGGGGCTTTCGTCATACGTCCTCGGCAATAGGCTCCTCGGCTTGGGCTTTGGGCCCTTAATGTGAAGTGGGCTGGGATTTCAAATTTCAGGCCCCACAATAGCCCCTCAAAATCCTGCTTCCCGACTTTTTAGTTGGGGAGGAAGGTTTTGGTGATGTTGGGCCCGCTTCGCGGTTTGCTCAAGTTCCACACCTTATTGCTGTTTGTGTTCTTCCATTTGCATGGGAGATGTGCCGAATTAAGAGGCATTACTTTATTCTTCACCCGCGCAGTGTCCTTTGATGTTTCAGTATTCGAGGCACGCCTTCACGAGGACCTTTAAATCTTGTGGTGGTGGATGGTGTTGGAAATTGTGCCAGAGCTACCTTGTCCGCAGCGTTTCTTGGGAATCTGCTCAAATTAAATGACACCACCTTACCCTTTATATAAGCAGGATAGGTGGTTATTCTCCTGGCATATAAACCCTTCTGCTCTCTTCAAAATCGTAACCTTTTATCCATAACCAGTTCCCACATCCAGTGTCGTCTTCCCTTAGTGCAATATGTTTGAGGCTTGGGTGGAGGTGGAGGAACTTCACCCGCCACAGAGGCACCGGACCCTTCCAAGACTTAAGGTGGCGTGGTCTGGGCAGGGGAGGCACAGATTCAAGATAATCTTCCGCCTTGATAATGGGGAAATGGTATTTCTCCCTCTTTCAGTCAAAATCCGAAGCAGGTACTGGTCGCACCACATCCTTGGTGCGTCAGGAGTAAGGTTTTCCACCATCAGCGTCGTCTGCTATACCGCAGGCGTGGTTCCGTGGAGGCCCATCAACTTCCGGCTACCTGCGCCTTTTCTTCAACGGTGCTGGCCTCAAGTTGGGTTCCCTGCACCTTTTCTTCAGCTACGCTAGCCCGAAGTCGGGCTCCCGGAGCCTTTTCTTCAACGGTGCAGGCCCCGAGTTGGGCTCTTTGGCTGCCTGAGTTATAGGCATGTAAAAGTATTGAGGAATGGCTTCCTTAGACGAAATTTTGAAGCGGCAGCACGTCTCTTCTCTGCACTTCCTCTTCGGCCCTTTCTTTATTCCCTTGTATCTTTTCTTTTCGCTTTTTGTAGTTAGCTTCAGTGTGAGCTTATTTAAGCTCTTTCGTTGTACACTGTACTATTTTTTTGTCTTAATAAAAGATGAATTTATTTACTTGTTTTAAATATTTTTCCTTTCTGCAACAACTATTTTGTCAATGGCTGTGCTCCATGTGTGTTTTTCTTCAATGATACTTAGAGCAGGAAACCTTGAAACATAATCCGACTAATTCTAATTTACCGACATTACCAGGCATAATAATGATAATTCCCAGTAAATTAAACTCATGAAACTAACTGAGATAACAGCTGAATACTCCGTAATGCGTGCGAGGAGACCGTCTGCGAACGATAAACTCTAAATGATTCATCCGAGGGGGTAGCCGAGCAATGAGGGACTCTAACTGCGTTTTGACAATGTATGGCACTATATTGCAGCTGCACCAATTCCCCTGGTACCGAGAATCCGAGGGTAGGCTGGGGAATCCATGCAGCTTTGGGATTAGCCCACTTATCAATGGGGAACTCTTTCGCGGGGTAGATTCTAAGGGCCATATAACGTCCAGGTTGTGTCCAAACCCCGTATTGTCTCTTCTAAGTAGTTGGTTTCCCCATAGGCTTGAGTCTGAGGACCATGCAAGGCCTTGATTCTGTCCAAAACTTTGTAGTTTTTCTTTTAAGTAGTTGGTTTCCCCATAGGCTTGAGTCCGAGGACCATGCAAGGCCTTGGTTCTGTCCAAAACTTGTATATTTTCTTTTAAGTAGTTGGTTTCCCCATAGGCTTGAGTCCGAGGACCATGCAAGGCCTTGGTTCTGTCCAAAAATTTGTAGTTTTTCTTTTAAGTAGTTGGTTTCCCCATAGGCTTGAGTCCGAGGACCATGCAAGGCCTTGGTTCTGTCCAAAACTTGTATATTTTCTTTTAAGTAGTTGGTTTCCCCATAGGCTTGAGTCCGAGGACCATGCAAGGCCTTGGTTCTGTCCAAAACTTGTATATTTTCTTTTAAGTAGTTGGTTTCCCCATAGGTTTGAGTCCGAAGACCATGCAAGGCCTTGGTTCTGTCCAAAACTTTGTAGTTTTTCTTTTAAGTAGTTGGTTTCTCCATAGGCTTAAGTCCGAGAACCATGCAAGGCCTTGGTTCTGTCCAAAACTTTGTAATTTTTCTTTTAAGTAGTTGGTTTCCCCATAGGCTTGAGTCTAAGGACCATGCAAGGCCTTGGTTCTGTCCAAAACTTTGTAGTTTTTCTTTTAAGTAGTTGGTTTCCTCATAGGCTTGAGTCTGAGGACCATGCAAGGCCTTGGTTCTGTCCAAAACTTGCATATTTTCTTTTAAGTAGTTGGTTTCCCCATAGGCTTGAGTCCGAAGACCATGCAAGGCCTTGGTTCTGTCTAAAACTTTGTAGTTTTTCTTTGAAGTAGTTGGTTTCCCCATAGGCTTGAGTCTGAGGACCATGCAAGACCTTGGTTCTGTCCAAAACTTGTATATTTTCTTTTAAGTAGTTGGTTTCCCCATAGGCTTGAATCCGAGGACCATGCAAGGCCTTAGTTCTATCCAAAACTTTGTAATTTTTCTTTTAAGTAGTTGGTTTCCCCATAGGCTTGAGTCCGAGGACCATGCAAGGCCTTGATTCTGTCCAAAACTTTGTAGTTTTTCTTTTAAGTAGTTGGTTTCCCCATAGGCTTGAGTCCGAGGACCATGCAAGGCCTTGGTTCTGTCCAAAACTTTGGAGTTTTTCTTTTAAGTAGTTGGTTTCCCCATAGGCTTGAGTCCAAGGACCATGCAAGGCCTTGGTTCTATCCAAAACTTTGTATATTTTCTGAAGGTTAGCCCCTCGACCAAGGTGGGGAGAGTTAGCTTGAGGTTGGAAGCCCCTAGAGCTTCTTGTGCCATTGGCACCGCAAGGCGCAGCCCCTGGCGAGAGTTTATGTCGGAGTAACAACTGCATGTCGCTGGAAATGGAGGAAACTTCGCGGACCTCTACTTGATAGAGACTTGACTCCACCGCCACCTACGCCAACGCGCAAGCCTTCCCACAGACGGCGCCAATTGTAAGGACACGATTTATAACGACCCATGAACGACATTGGGCTCGTATGTAAAGGGCCCGAACAATATGATTTGTAGAGAGTGGGTTTGAAAAGACCTGCCCTTGGGCGCTGGGTATCGGTCTGGTCTTGGTTTCATGAGAGCTCATACAAAGACAGGTTTGGACTGTATAGCTAAGCCTTACATCGATGTAGTTCGAAAGGTCTGACTCCTTGGAATTAGTCCGAGGAGCATTATATTCTCACCATTCTTCCTCCTTTTTCTCCTCCTTTTTCCGGGGCTTCCCCCCCTTTCTTTTTAGCTCTCTTTTCCCTTTTATACTAGTATTCACTTCCCCTTCTTCATCTACGTGTCAGTTTCTCCTTATTTGGGGTAATTACTCGTCCTGTCAATCCATACGTCAGAGTGGTTGGGAAAAGCTGGATAGCATGGTATGGAGCATGAGCTTGTCAAGCGCTGGGCTCCACATTATGGTGTTGGCAGCTTTCTCGTTTGTATTACTCTTGTACTGAGTTTATCCTTTTCTTCAGGCATTTTGTGAGGTGTTGAGCGTGAGATCGTCCTCGGCCACATTCTTGGGTCATTAAGGGGCTTTCGTCATACGTCATCGGCAGTAGGCTCCTCGACTTGGGTTTTGGGCCCTTAATGTGAAGTGGACTGAGATTTCAAATTTCAGGCCCCACAAACAATATAACAAATTATAATTTATAAAAGACAAAGAAATTAATGAAACAACTAAACAATAATAATTAATAATTTTATTAATATTTTAAATGAACTTATAGTTTATTGTTTATTCTTTTACTAGAATTATGGACAAATATTTGATAAAAAAACCACGTACCCAAAATTCATCTCCTTGATGATGGCTTTGGATCTTTCAACTAAAAAAAAAAAATTAGAAACACTCTAAAAAAAATTCCTAAAGTCGCCACTGTCCACCACAATCTTCACATCCAATTCAATCAGCTCGTTAGTCAAGTTCAAGTTCAACGTTGGCAGAGACTTGAGCAAGCCAAGTTCAACGTTGATGGAAAACCGCTTTCGTGTAAAGAGGTTTGATCTGAAAAGGAGCGTAATGATGAGCAAAAGTAATTTCAGATTATATCATAGACTCTTGAGTATTTACTTAATTACTCATGGATTATGTGAAACTCTTGAGCAAGCCAAGTTCATCTAGCAAGCGGTTTGACCTAACTAAGAAGAAGCATGGTGGTTGAAATAAAGGAGTAATTTCAGATTATAATTATCATGTTTTATTATAAAAAATTTATAAATAAAAAATAAAAAAGAGTACGTTATCATAGACTCTTGAGTATTTACTTAATCACGGATTGTGTGAGAACTTCTTTTTTCTTTTCTTTTCTTTTTTTCTTTTTTTCTTTTTTTTTTTTGTATTCGAATTAGCAAGCTTTGCAACTCATGGATTATGTGAGAACTTTTCTTGTAATTTGCAATACTGGCTCTCTTTAAAGAATAAGAATGATTTTTTATTTTGAAACTATATGAAGCTCATTTATTGGAGTTCTGAAGTAAAGAAACTTGCATGTAAGTTTATATGATGTACTGCACCAAGGCCAGTCTATTTTAGTGGGAATTTAATGATTTATGCCATGTTTGGTACCCCTATTTGAGCAATAATTTTCACATTTCAAACACACTTACACACTTTTTCACTCACACATATTTAAAAAAATTACAAAAATCTCATCTCTCTTCATGTCATTGCCAATGTTGTGAAATTGGATTGTATCCAAAGTTTTTTCTTGGCCAAAATCTAAAACTTATCTTCTAAGTTTCACATTTTTGTCATTTCAATTCTCTAAATTTAACTTTTGTCATTTCAATTCTCAGAGTTTCAATTATACTCAATTCAATCCTCTGTTTATTACCTGTTAAATTGCATTGTTAACTTACATAAGACGAAGCCATTTTATGGTTTAATTAATATTTAATTTTTTTTAATTTCTGAATTTTAGAAAAAACGTTAATTAAAAAAAAAAATCATAAATTAAACCCAAAACCAAAGTCTGAGAAACCCCGAAAACATAAACTAAACCCAAAACGTTAATAAAAAAAAACATGAACCAAACATAAATTGGAAATTACTAGGGATTAAGAGGTCTAGTCAAAGCTTACATTTTCCATATTGTTTTTCAATTGTTGATTTGTCACAGTCGCACACGGTTTGGAATTTTGCTAAATATTTTTGGTTTGCCTTTGGCATCAATTAAATATAATGCTATAGTTTAATAATGGTTATGTCCAGCACACAGAAATTTACTATGATATCATCCCAATCTCTGCCTCTCGTGACAAAGGGGAAACTCATACGGGTTTTACAAAGAGCGATATCAAAGACCCTGATTTCACGAATCGGTGGTGAGCAACAGAACTCAAATGCTCCAATCAAAGGCGGTGGGCTGAAAGACCCAGATTGGAATTTCAATGAGAAGTAACAACACACAGAATTTGATGGTGAATAATAGCATGAATTTTTTAAGCAGTGATGGCAGTTTGGAAGATGATTTGGAGAGTCAAAATCTACCGTGGGCTCAAGGGAAAGCAAGGCAGGATCAAAACATAATGCTAAAGTGCAATAACAGTGCAATTTAACGGAAATTAAACGGAAGACTGAATTGAGTATAATTGAAATTTAGAGGACTAAAGTGACAAAAGTTAAACTCAGAGGATTAAAATAACAAAATGTGAAACTTAAAATGTGAGTTTTGCATTTTAATTTTTTTTTTTAGATTTTTTTTTTTTTTTTTTTTTTAGAATGATTTTTTTTTTTTTAGATAGAGATAGAAATTGTATCCTAGATTTAAATGTTAAGTGTATGGGATAGATTAGGATGAGTGTTTAAATGTTGTCATTGTGATGCGTATTAATTGCTTGTACTGTGTTGGCCAGATATGGTACGCATGAGTTGGAACAATTTCTTTGGATTAGCCATTTAAATCCAATAACCATTAAATACATATCAAATTGATAAGGACTCTCTCCTTGAATTTGGTTTAATTACTTAAAAATCAACTTCTTAATTAAGATTTTTTTTATAATGAAATTCTCAATTAAGACTTAGCAACCACATGAATCATTGAATCTCTCACTTCTTCTCATTTAGTTTGTCAACTCATTATTTAATTAATTCATTTAATCATTTTCAATTTTTAATATTAAAATGCACCACCATATGAGGGAGACCACAAATCCACAAAACAAGGCGACTACTACAGTGACTTCTAGGCCAAACACATAGCTAATGCAAATAACATACAAGTGCAATGCATGAATCGTGCCCCGCGTGCGTGTGTATATATATATATATATATATATATATTAAAAGTCAAAGTTGAAAAAAAAATTAAAAAATCGAATTATATTTCAAATTTGAAGCCTAATTTTGCCAGGTCCTATCTAAAATTTTCAATCTCTGTGCAAAAATTTTCAATCTCTATGCAAAAGTAAATGATACATTAACACCTAATATGCAAGCCAAGAAGACCACAATAATAACTTAAGCAAGAGCATCTCACCAGCACACTGATATGGGTAAACTCTTAAGCTCCTCTCTTTCTCTCTCTCTCTCTCTCTCTCTCTAACGTTTCCTTCATCCTTCATATTTTCAGACAATCTGTATTCTATTTTATTTCATATGTTTAATGGGCAAAGATTCTATATTTTGTTTCATATTTTCTTTACCAAGGTTTGGCTTCATCAAAATATGATATTCGGAAAAGATATTCATGTCTGCCAAGGTCAGTAGTTTTTAATTTATATTTATAACGATGTTTAAATTCAAAGATATCCCGCTATATCTCCATTTACTTTTTATGATTGGATTATAATAATAAAAAATGATGTTATTAGAATTTTTTGGGAATTTCAGTTTTATGTTATTTTTGGTTGTTGAGAATCATGGTTTTTTTTAAGCTAAAAAAAGAAGACTATATAGTATCATGGAATATGAAAGGAAATTTGTAATATTTTTGAGTAAATTGTTGTGGTTTTTTTTTTTACTCCAACATCCAAATGTTCCATTAGTGGTGCTTGGGTAGTAATTTACATAGCCAGACTTTCATGTGTTTAAAGAATTTGTAAAGTTAAATATGAAAGTTTCATTTAGTTCTTTGTATGTTTCATGTTGTGATTCAATAGGCCTTACATTTTTTTTTTTTTTTTTTTTTTTTTTTTTTTTGAGAATAGTAGGCCTTACATTAGAAGCAATATCCCTGCCCAAATAATATTGCCTATTGATTTAGTGTGATATATGTATTGGAGTAGTGTTGGCATTTATGTGGTATGATTCCAATATCTATAACCTCAATCTCAAATTCTCAATTAAGGTCAATCTGTTTTATATGTTTCTAGGGTCGTTAATGGGTTAGGTCGGGCCGGCCTGATCCATTTTTACTTGGCCTATGGGCACAATGGGTTGGGTATAGTAGGATATTAACTAGATAACAGGCCGGGTCATGGGTTGGGGTCGGGCTAGGCCGAAAGAGAAAACTCTAGCCCATGACCTACCCATGGATAATGCCCATTTTGTCTTTAGCGGGTTAGGCTACCCATGCACTTATGTTAGCATCTTATTTTATTATTTTTATAAGGAAATAATTAAATTTTTATAAGGGAATAATCAATCTATTATTTTTTAATGGAAAGAATCAAAGAATTTAATACTTAATTAAAAAAATTATGGTCAAATCAATTTAATTTTTTGTTTTGTTGATGGAAATCTATTTAATTTTGTTTATTAAGGCTTTAAATAGTTTTTAATTTTTATCTTTAATATAAAAAAAAAATTCATATGGTTAATTCAAAGTTGTTAAACTACTAGGAAAATATATATTTAGTAAACTAAGTTAACATAATCACTTTAAGTATCTTAGTGGTTTAGAGAGTTCTCTTAAGAAATTCATTTATAACGTCTCAAGATCAATCCTTCATACTAATTCTATATATTTTTGTTATGAATTCTAAGTTATTGAGCTGAGCAATTGGTTGTGCCAATGGGCTGGGCTACTGGGCTAGCCCACTAGGTACCCATGGACATAAAAACTAACCCACGACATGACTCACTAGGCTAGTGGGCTACCAATGGGCGTCAATAACAACAGGCTGGGCCGCCCATTAGCCTAGTGAGCCATCAGTCTAGTTTTGTTTTGTCTCTTGGTGAAATTGTTGGCCTGACTTTTTTCAAAAAAGTTCTATATATATATATATATATTATTCATTAAAATTTATTGAATTTCCTTAATTTTGATGTCAAATAACTTATTTATTCTACTTAGCACAAAAGTCGAGACAATTACCTCACCCAATTAAGTAAAAGCCTCTCATCATTATCATTATTGAATATTTTTGTGCCTAAACACGGATTATAAACTATAAAACATGACAGTTATTAAAGCACTGAAGAAAAAAAAAGGCAACCAAAGTGAACCTATTGCCCATTAATTATATCATAATTTGGAGTCTTCTGTGAGAACCACAATCGAAGACGACCCTTTTTAAATTCTCCTCTTTAATGGATGAATAGAATGAATGTCCTCATTACTCAATATGGAGATTCAACTGCCATTTGCTGGAGTGAAATTGAATTTCACTTTAACAAAATTTCCTATGATTGTTGGATATATAATATTTAAGAAGATCGGGAAAATTGAATAAAGAATTTGGATAGAAAAACACATGTTTTATTGTCATTTGCATCTCATATTCTTAAATCTATTAGATTATAACCAAAAACAGCAAAGAATGGTTTTATTTGTCATGAACATATGTTAAAAAGCTAATTATTTAAAGCACAAATTTTAGTTACAAAATTGTTTGTAGCCTAAGGTTACAAAATTAGTTGTAGCCCAACCTTACTTAATAAAATAAATATTACTACATATTCTGAAAATCTAACCGTTGAATTGCATGTTCTTTACGCTCTTAATACATATGTTAAATTTTTTGTCAATTGAATATTATTTAATATATGATCTATAGGCTTATGTTTTATGCATAACTTTAAACAAAAACTTACAATTTAAACAATTTATTGATGACATAGCTATTGATCTTTAATTTTTAAAAAAATTTACAAGCATGGAGGATATAAGAAAAATATATAATCCAATGGTAGATTTATCAAAATTCACCTCCAATAAAAAGATATTAAGTAAGATTGTAGTCATAGATTACAACCAATTTTGTAACTAAATTTTGTCTTTATTAGAGATATATTAACCTATTAGCATAGGCCTAAGCCTAATTTTAATTTGTGTGCAAGCCAAGGGGCTATTTGGATTTTGGTGTTTCCATCACCCGTCACTCTGTTTCCATCACTTATTACTCAAAAATGGTGGGACCCATGCAGAGAAAGGCTGTTTGGGCCTGTTTTCAAGTTTTGTTTCCATCACTCAATTTTCTGATTTTTGAGTAATTAAACAAAACTGAAAACAAGTTTTGGGTGTTTTTGAGTTATGGAAACTGAGTTATGATGGCATTTTTGTAAATACACACACGTTGAGGGACCCACGGTTAGAGCACTTCTCAAGTCCAGCCGCAACTTTTGACAAACCCACCAACGACTCCTTCAGTCAATACAATGTCTGATCATTTCACACTACAACTCCAAACCACACAAAGCACAAAACACCATCCAACCTCATACCTCCTCACACACACCCTCAGCCCAACCATGCCTATCGAGCCCACCTCAGCCAACTCGCGCTGCCTCGAGCTCAGACCGTTCTTCATGACGCCATCTCAAGCTCAAGACATTTTTTAATGTTTAAGGTCCTAGAAAACCTAGATTGAGCACTAAACAAAAACTAACAAAACCCAGTAAAATTAAACTTAGAAATCTAAACGTTGGAAGAGATCGGCTCCGCTAGGTCACGATGGATGAGATTAGCGCCACTGCTACATGTCGAAGAAGATCTTATGGTGCTAGGTGACAATGGGCACGAGGTAGGCGGCGCTAGGTGATAGTGGAGATCAATGCTGGGTGACACTAGAGATTGGCGCTGGGTGACGCTGGATTTCCTTTACTAGGTTCGTCAAGGGTTTTAAGAGTAATAGGGCTGAAGGGAAAAAATAAATGAAATAGCTTTGGTGCTACTGTGTTACGTGGGTATGCTAACTATGAGCCTAACATGGTACTCAGGCAATAGGTCCCACAAAAAGTAAAATTTTTTGAGTTATCAAAAGTTGAAAACAAGTGCCAAACATGCCACCTTAGGAAGGTGGGGTATTTTCAGTAATAAATGATGAGTTATTGAGTGATGAGCAATGAGTGATGATATTTTAGTGATGAGTGATGAGTGAGCATTTTTTTTTCATCCAAACAACCCCCAAGTCTTCTACTTGTACTAAAAATTTATTAGTTTAGGGTTTAGTCTACTATATATAATTATGCTATGGTTCATTGTAACACAGATTTTGTACTACACCCTCATATAATAAAGATGTAACTCTTAAGGATTTCCTTCGTGGATGTAGGCCGGTGTTCTTATGTTCCTATTTTATACTTCCCTCTTCCAGATCTATTCAAGCATATTCAACATGAAATATATCATAGCTTGAACCTATACTAATGGACTAATATATCTCTAACAGTACTTATTTAAATTGAATCTTCAAAAAACTACTTTTGCCCTAATATAAAAGAGTAAAACTTTCATTCAATCCAATACACTAAAAAAACACAAGAATAGCATATTACCGTTTTTAAAATGACATGATATAATTTTTAATCACTTATCAAGTTTGTGTTGCCACTTGCCACTCGAGCATTGGAATAACCAAAATCTCTATATAAAAAATGAGTTTGTGATATGGAATACTCCACAATATTTTCTATTTTTTATTAAAAAATGTAAACTTGTAAACTACACCCATTATTTTTGGTCAATTGTTATTTTAGTTCTTTAAAAGTTTTACTTTTATCGTTTTAGTAATGTAAGTTTACATTGCAATTTACAATCACCATTAGTCATTCTATTCAATTTTCCATTAGTTATTAAATTTTTTTTAGTAAAAATCATTAAATTTTGTTTGAAATAATTAAAAAATTTTAAAACAAAAAACATGAACCCATATTTGGGAATTTGGCACACACAGATCTTCACCACGAAGACTTTCCAAATTTTCAGCAATACAAGGACTCAAATGAAGCTTTATAAATTCAAATCACATTCAGCAAACTCAAAATTACTATAAAAAAAAAAAATCATTTTTATCTATTAAAAAAAATAATTTGATTATAAAAATATTTGAAATTTTGGGTAACACAATTTTCCCAGATTTTCAAACATGCCAAACACTCAAAAAAAATTATACCAACTATAAATCCAACCCAAAAAAATCAAACCAAGTAACCCAAAAATGGAGAACACAAATAGCTTACCACAAATAAACCATGCAAGAGCATTAGTAGCACCCTAAATTTACACCAAATTTTTGGTTAAAAACATATTTTTCCTCTTTTAGTTAACTACTTTTTCTTTTCTCTCGCATGTTCCTTATTCTAAACCATATTCAATTAGAATGTTATTTTTTCATTAATTTTTTTATTATTTCTATCACTTTGCAAAACACCCATTTTATGTAAGATCCTAAATAGTATTATTACCAAAATTATCAACCCAAAGAACACAAATATTAACGAAAAAAACTTTTTCTCCTTGAAGAGAAAAACCACAGGATAAGCTTTGAATAATTTTACTATTATCAAAACAATTACAATAATTTTCAAGTTTATGCCTAACTTGAGATTTATCAAATAAAATAGTAAATCATTTTGTGTATGTTTCACAACTAAAGAAAATATCCTTATTTTCTTTACTCTCACACACACACTAATTATTTAGCTCAAAGGCAACGACACTTTGCTCTCTTATCTCTATTTTCTTCTCTCTCTATGCGGCTCTTCTTTTTCTGGCACACACACTAATTCTCCTTACACGACACCTACTCCTTACTTTTATAAGCAAGCTAGCTGCCTCACTTCTTTTTCCCAAGCAGCATATGGATTCCTAATAAAACTTGAGTTAGGACTCTTCTTAAGCTTGGACACACTCATTAAATGAATTTACACGTGAGCTGGACTTTCGGTGTCATGCACCCAACACTTTACTTCATCATAGTTACCAAGAAACAGAACAATAAACAAATGTTTAGGGATGAAGAGTGCTCCCTAAAGATATAGGGAGCAACTGTAACTGAAATCCAAATTGGGCAGGAATAAGATGTAAGTTGATACAGTAAGTTTTTGAGTTTTTCTATTTAGATAACTTACTACCAATGCTCTAAGGCCACCCTAATAGCCCCCATCATCATTGAGTTCAACCGCCAAACCTCCACAATAAACCCATCATCACCGATGGCACAGTGACACCAAGCCTGATTATAGGCAGTGGCTAAGGTTGAGGTCGGTCTTAGTGTCAAGAACCTTGCTATTCGTTCCATGAACATAATGTGGTGGGACTCCATAGCCATTGCCGAATCACTAGATCTATCGTCCATGCCCAAAGTTGGATCTCACAATATCGTCATCAAGAAAATTTAGATAAAAATGATTTTCTTTAATGGTAATTTTGAGTTTACTGAAAAATAAAGTTTAGCTACAAACTTGGTTATAGCTTAATTTTCTTTAAAAAAAATGACTACATATTTTTAAAATCTAACCATTGAATTGCATATTCTTTATGCTCTTAACACACATGTCAATTTTTGTGTCAATCAAATGTTATTTACTATATGATCTATAAACATATTTTTTATGCGTAATTTTAGACTACAAAAACTTGTAATTTAAACAACTAATTGATGACATAACTATTGAACTTCAATTTTCTATAAATTTTGTAAGTATAGAGAATATAAAAAAAAAAAAATGTAATTCAATGGTAAATTTGTCGAAATTTGCATCTAATAAAAAAATATTGAATAAAATTGTAGCCTTAAGCTGTAATAAAATTTGTGGCCAAACGTTGTCCTTTGCTAAATGTTGATTCGAATTTATGGAGCTAATTTGATTCATTGTGTTGTGAATATTAGGATGTACCAGATTGTCAAATATGGGTTCATGTCTTTTTTTTGTTAAATTTTTTTTTTATCATTTAAAAGAAAATTAAATAAATTTTAATATAAAATTTATTATTTAATAGTTAACTCCAAATTGGATGGAAAGACTAACATTAACGGCAAATGTTAGCTTAAATGACTAAAACAATAAAAGCTAAACCTAAAAAACTAAAAATGACATTTGACTAAATTTGATAAGTGTAATTTACATTTTTGACCAAATAAATAAATAAACCATGTGACAAATGTACTTTTATAGAATGTGTAAAATAATATATTTACCATTTTTCATGTTTTAGCCCAACATGTAAACTAAGAATTATCCTTTATTTAATTCTTGTTGGGATATGTATGGACGAAATTATAATCCTCATCTTTTGAAAAAAAAAAAACAGCTGAAATACTTTATGAAAGCATGAACTACCTATCTATCTATCTATCAATCAATATATCTTCATGCGTTGACCTGAAACTCTGAAGAGAAGACTCTAATTTTCTGTTTCGTGCTCGCTCAGCCTCGGCCTCGGCCTCGGCCTCAGTCTCAGGCTCAGGCTCTGGCTCGGCCTCAGTCTCAGGCTCAGGCTCAGGCTCTGGCTCTGCCCAACCTACAGATACAGGAGAGTCAAACAACAACGCTCTTCAAAGTTCAAAACTCCCCCAATTGACACTGCCACCTCCTCACCTGAGCCTCGCCCAGTTGCGATTATGAGTTCAGTGGTGGTGGCCGTCAAAGGCGTTGCCGGCGGAGCTGGTGGCAAAGCAAGCCGACGCGCCGTTCGTTGGGCGGTCGAGAATCTCATGCCCGAATCCGGTCGCTTCATATTGGTCCACGTCATGCCCAAAATCACTTATATACCGACTCCATGTATGTTTGTTTCTTCATTTCTCTCTGCTTTGTTGTTTGGTTCCCGAGAAAAATAGTTTAGTAAAAATTAAAACTTTTGAGAAAATACCCCCAAGAGAAAAGGACATGATGTATTTTTTTTTTTTTTAATGGTTTTGTGTTCTTGTCTTTTTTTTCTACAGCGAAAAAAAAAAATTTGTTTCAAAAACATAATTTTGATGTTTTATGAAAAAACGACAACGATGTTTTCAAGAGTAATTCCCTGAAAACAGTTTTTAGAAACACGTTTCTGCTGTATTTTCTGTTTTTGTGAACTTCAAAAATGTTTTTAAATACATGAACTAAACAGGTCTTAGATTCATGTTTTCAAAAAAAAATAAATAAATACTAGATGTTTAATAAAAGGCGTGAGAAAATTAAATTGTGTACTCGATTGTACCAAATATCATTTTTTTTTTATAAGTAATTGTGCCAAATATCATTACTTGCTATATTAAAAAAATACATTAGTAGAAGTAGTAAAAAAAATGGACAGAGGTAAGTTAGGTAACGATGAGTATGATTTTGGATGATATGATATAATGGCGGAAAGAATACACGTAGTCGACCTTGATTATTCAATTGAGAACCCATAGTCGACCTCAAAGTTCTGGGACTAAGTCCGTCCTAAAAAGCACAGTCACTTCATTTAAGGTGTTGTTCTCCTGTCTAACCAATACTGTACTGGCCATTTCATGTTATAATTTTTTTAAAATTGCTCATGTCACGGTGTTGTACTGTGTCCATGTCCGTGCTTCCTAGACTAATTATTGGTTCATGTTATTGCTATAGATCTACTTGAGGTGAATTTTCCAATATTCTACAGTATATATCAACTATATTTGCAATTAACCAATAAAATAATATAGAAAATAAGTAATTATGGGCCAAATGTGTTTGAAATTGGACATAAATTTTTAAAACTGGCTGTGCTGTGGTGACCTACTTATATACTACAGCAGGAGAGCCTATGCCTATTGAAGAACTGGACGAGAATGTGGTGGCGATGTACGTGGACGATATGAGAGCAAAGTTTGAAGAAGTCTTTGTACCATTCAAGAAACTATGCAAGACAAGAAAGGTGAGATTGTCTTCTAGATCAAGCTAGATTCTGTGCATGTTGACCTTGTAAAGAAATATGAATGTTTATTATGGAACTTCTGTAGATGGAAACCCTGGTGCTGGAAGATGATGATCCTGCAGCTGCACTTCTTAGATATATATCTGAGGCGGGGATTACGAGTTTAGTGTTGGGTTCTTGCTCTTCAAATTTCATAGCGAGGTATGGCATCATTTTTGTACTCGGAGTATTACACATTCATCTTTCATAAATATTTATGATGCTATATGGTTAGAATAATATATGTGTGCGTGTGTGTGTGAGAGAGAGAGAGAGAGAGAGATACAAATAGTCAGAACAGTTGTGTTGTGACTATTTTGTACAATTAATATCAACATTATTGAGGACACCTAGGAGTGCATAGTAATTTGTGGGAGTTACACATGTAGTGGCACAAGTTTGTTTGCAAGTTTTGGCTACATAGATAGTGTGATATCTGAATTATGTGGTTTGAATTGGATTGGATAACTAATTACACATTGAGCTTACAAGATCAAGTTAGGCTTTATAAGTCGTGACAAATGGTGTCATTTACTGACATCTAAACTCTATATATGTGGTCAATATAAAATGGTGAAGCCCTTCTTTGGCATTTTCTATGGTAAATTTGGGGGTTTTATTTCCGTACTTCCCCCAATGTTCTTATAGTTGTAGTTCTTTCTTTTTCTTTCCATTTATCTTTTTTTTTGGGGGGTGGGGAGTGGATCCAGTTTCATACTGTTTTCTTTTGTGCTTCTTATGAGATTTATCGCAATTTCTTTAGGAGATTAAAGGGGCCAGGGATACCAACAACTATCCTAAAATGTGCTACCAGCATTTGCAATGTTTATGTTGTTTCTAGAGACGAAATCATCAATAAACCAGCTGACACCCCATCTGCTAATGGTGAGTTGGAAGTACATGCTATTTCGGGTAAAAAAATTTCATGTTGTTAAATGTTTATCTGTTCCTCTTACAGAGAGCTGTATGCACACAAGTTATACTCAAAGAGATTATGGAGAAGGTTCCAGTGATATTAATAATCAAATATCTTTGCTTCATTCTCCCACCGTAGAATCCAATGTTTACGGCAGCTTTGAAGCAACATCAATATCACTACCTAGTTACCAAAATTCTCTAGACTTCGCACATGTGGATTCTTCAATATATGCTAATGAAGATCAGGAAAGAAATCTTCTCAACTTAGTAGGTGACTTTGAATCTATTAACACTAAGAGCTGCAATTCCTTCTCTACAAAATCTGAGCAGGTGAAATTTTTGAGAATTTTCTAACACATGCATATTCATTTGTAGAATTTTTCTGTGCAAGTGTAACATGAAGTACCTTTCTGCAGTCTGAAGTAGAACAACTGCAAGTTGAAATTCAAAATACGGTTGTCATGTACAAACGAGCTTGTGAAGAGCTGGCTCATGCTCAAAACAAAGTGAGTTTGATCTCTTATTAAATTAATATTATGGTGTGAGTTTTATTATTCTATGGTGTTACAGATATCTGCAGTGTAAACTTTATGTACCTTCTCATTTATTTCTAACCTTTTGAAAAAACAAAGGATATGAAAATCAGTGTTTTAGGATTTTATGTTTCAACCAGGTTTGCAATATGCCTTAAAATGAAAATTAATGTACTTGACACACAAAATTGCACGTATATAGTGAACCTATCAAAATGATCTTGCAGAAGAATGCATTGTTTTGATTTGCTCAGAAAAGGAAGTTATGACTCTCATGGACTTCTTACCATCGGTTCTTCAATTTCCAGGTCCAGATAATTTCTTCTGCATGCCTTGAGGAGGCTAGAAGAGTGAATGATGCCCTAGAAAGAGAAGAAACTTTGAGGAAAATTGCTGCTGAAGAGAAAGCCAAGTATTTGAAAGCTATGGAAGAGGTTGAGGAGGCAAGAAACTTGCTTGCTAAAGAGGCTTATGAAAAGAAGCTAGCCGAAGTGGATGCCTTAAGAGAGTCCATGGAGAAACAGAAAATTGTTGATGCACTATTCTCTAGTGACAGGAGGTACAGGAGGTATACAAGGGATGAAATAGAGGCAGCAACAGATTTGTTCTCTGAGATTAATGTGATTGGCGAAGGTGGGTACGGGAAAGTTTACAAATGCAGCCTTCATCACACCCCGGTAGCTGTTAAAGTTCTAAGGCCTGATGCAATTGAAAAGAAGCAGGGGTTTTTGAAAGAGGAGTTTCTGAAAGAGGTAATTTTAGCTTGTAATCCTTTTCACTTTTCAGTCACAATGTTTCTAAACTCAATTGATCTCTTTGGTCTCTCTACCATCATGGGTACCCTATCGAAGTTTTGTTTTAGAAATTCAGAAGCCTACAAAAACTCACTGTGCTCAGGATCCTCTTTGACTAACTTGAAGTCAAAGGCCCTTAACAATATCATGAATGTCACGGGAAGTTCCCAAATTGTCATTTGAACTCTCTAAAATCCCATAAAATGCCTATCCTCTCTGCATTTTCCCTCCCCCTTCTCCCCAACTAAACATGGTGTATATCTGATTCTTTATTTGAGATGGTTGACCTCTCCCCCTGAAACTTTGTTTTTTGGGGTTTCAGGCACTTGTTTATGACTTTGTATCATAACAGCAATGGCAGCACTCAAACAATTCTCAATTACACTTAACTTTTTTTTTTTGGGTGAATAATTAAACTTACTATTCAATCATAAAATTCTGGTTGCATTTTGGCAACATGTGTGCTTCCCTGCCATTTTTCAATGAATACTGGATTGCAAATTACTTTGGTGCTAACTTTCCTGATCCATAGTTTGTTGCTGTATGATGCAAGTGTTTCCTTCTGTTCTCTCCCAATTGTTTGCAGGTTGAAGTTCTAAGCCAGCTACGCCATCCGCACTTGGTGTTGCTGCTTGGAGCCTGTCCTGAGACTGGTTGCCTGGTCTATGAATATCTTGAAAATGGAAGCTTGGAGGAATATCTTTTCCACCAAAATGGAAAACCACCACTTCCTTGGTTTGTTCGGTTCCGAATAGTTTTTGAAGTAGCTTGTGGGCTTGCATTCTTACATAACTCAAAGCCAGATCCAATTGTTCATCGAGATTTAAAACCGGCTAATATCTTGTTAGACAGAAATTATGTGAGCAAAATTGCTGATGTTGGGCTGGCTAAACTCATCTCTGATGTTGTGCCTGACAACATCACTGAATACAATGAATCACTTATTGTCGGTACACTCTACTACTTGGACCCAGAGTATCAGAGAACCGGCACCGTCCGACCCAAATCAGATGTATATGCGTTTGGAATTATAATCCTCCAATTGTTAACAGATTGTCACCCAAATGGACTTATAATGACTGTAGAAAACGCCATTATGAATGGCTCCCTCCCTCGCATTCTAGATAAGTCGGTTAAAGATTGGCCACTTGCTGAAACAGAGGAATTAGCTCGAATTGCACTTAAGTGTTCAAAGCTTAGATGCAGGGATAGACCAGATCTTGAAACTGATGTTCTGCCAGTCCTCAAAAGACTCAATGAAGTTGCAAATGCTAGTGTGAAAGTGGAAAGATATAATAGTCACGCACCAAATCACTACTTCTGTCCAATCCTACAGGTAAAAAAATTGCACTTATTAGATAAAAGTTCAATTTTATGTATTGCTTGCCTCCATACATTATTTCATTGGTAATGCAGGAAATAATGAGTGATCCACACATTGCTGCTGATGGTTTTACTTACGAGTATGAAGCAATCATGGCATGGCTCATGAAACATAATGTATCACCAGTGACGAAGCTTAAACTGCAGCATTCTATGTTAACACCAAACCACACATTACGTTCTGCCATTCAGGAGTGGAGGTCACGTATGACATTTTCGAGTGCCTAGATTAGAAGAATGTATTGAATTGTGCCTCCAGCAAAGAATTTCAAAAAGCTATACGAAATGGATTGGGGGAAATACAAGTATATAATGTAGTTTAGGATAACTTAAGGTGCCTTTTGAATTATTACTAGGACATAAATTGCTTAATTATACCGTATATAAATGGAATAGTGAATTTGTATATCATATGTATACCTCTGATGATTCTTCTATCATAATGATGCCCCGTCCAGGTAGGCATCGAGGCTGCTCCTTTTGTATCCTTCTGTTTTGAATGAATAAAATTCTTATTCTCAGAAGAAACTGTAGGTCCTTTTGGCCCTCCAATTACTTCAAATCCATGTGGTTTATACCATCTGACATATGAATTGCTTGGATTCAAAAGATATGCATGTCATTTACACTGTTTAATCAAATGCATGTCCTTTACCCTCCTATTACATCAAATCCATGAGGTTTATTCCATCCAATATGATCCGACACATTGATGCACTTGGATTCAAAAGATAGGCATGTCGTTTACACCTTTTAATAAAATTCATGTCCTTTACACCGTTTGATACAGCAACCGAGTGTCAGTTGCACAGTTTTGCAAGTACCTTCATACCTCCCTAACTAAAATGCTCATGTTCAGACCGCTGGATCATAAAACAGTGGCTCATAAGCTACCAAGAAAAAGGTATGGAATTGTTCCGCATTGGGTTTTTTTATATTTTTCTCTCAACTGCTAGTGTGAACTTTAAAGTCTCCTACAGTACTTTTTTTTTTTTTTTTTTTTTCTATCTATTACTAATAGCAAAGATCATTTGAGGACCGGCTTGAATGTGTAGTCAATGGTAATCAAAGTCTGTCCCACCTAGGAAATATGTTCATATTTTCTGTTAAACAAGTCAGTTTAGCACATACAATCATTTTCATTTCTGTCTAGCAAATTTGAACACGAGTGGCTTATGAAACAACGGTCATTGACATTTTAGTTTCTCAATTATCTGTACATGTAGCTTTGGTCCCTAGAGGCAACAGAATTCTGACGACATTGATATTGCAAGTGTATGCTGGAAATGTTTAAATTTCAGTTATCCACTTGAGTAAACTCTAGAGCATTTGCATCTGGATCTCGTGTAAAGATTGCAGGCCTCCCAGAGCGGCTAAGTGTGTAGGGAATACCTGCAAACACATTCCCTAAATAAGTGTAACTGCGGCTTGAAAAATCTATCTCATAAAACCCACTAATACATGCTGACATTGTCTACATGGAAAAATTGACAAACTGGAGAAAAGTAAAAAATTACCAGCTTTATCAAGGATTGCTTTCAGCTTAGACACGTCCCTAATTGCAATACAAGTATGACGATCTCGGCCCCCATGTTCAGGTCGTCCAGTTAAGGGGTCAGGATTGGGAAGCTCCATCAGATGAATCATCTCAGAACCCACCCACAACCAAGCACCTCTGTAAGGGAGCTTATCATCTGGCCTTGCTTCATTTATTTCAAGACCTAGTTTACAATTGAAAAAATAAATAAAATGAAAAAAAAAAAAAAAAAAAAATCATGATTTGTTGTTCTTCAGCAAACTAAAGCATATGACTCCAACATTAGTTTGGAAAAGTAACATACCTAGAATATTCTGGTAGAAATCAATCGACCTTTCAAGGTTTTCACACAGAATTCCAACATGGTGAACACTAACAACTCCATAATCTGCTCCAATAGCAGCCAAAAGATGACAAATCAAACTTTAAGCCATAGAGGAGAAAAAGAAGTGCATTATGTACCATCGAAGGGGAATAGTGGATCATGAGTGAAACAGCAACAGCTTAGCCTTCTCCCCACCCCCACCCCTCTAGACTTCATATTACCATCTGTTTAACGCTTTTCACATTGTGTGTGTGTGTGTGTGTGCGCGCCTGTGTGTTGAGAATACTAAAGTAATTCTGATAAGGAAAATGGATAAATTTAACTATCCAGAGAAACATTTTACCAAGAGAACAAAGATGCTCCTTCAGGAGCTTTAGTTTGAATTTCATGTATATTTTTGGGTTATGTAAAATGTTATCACGTTCCAACCAAGCAATTACCCAAATGAGCCAATACACTATCACATTTGTTTTGACTTCCAAGTGAAAAATCAGAATAAGAATTAGCACCTTCATTGACACTAACAGACTCTTTCTCAAGTACATCTCCTTCAACAGCCATCTTAGCTTTTGTCACAAAACTAAGGTCATGCCATCTACCATTTCTCACACTAGTCCAGTAACTTTTAGAAGTTATGTTTGTAGATACAGTAACACAGACACGATTCACCTGCAAAAAAGGCAGGAGGGAGTCCAATCAAAACGCAATGACCAATTGACCATCAGAAATGAGACAAAATATGTTAAAATCCCACCAGAACCTTAACCAAAAAAACATAATTCAATTCTGGAATTCCAGTAATATCTGCACAAGCTAGACTACAAATAACTGATATTCTTTATTTCCAGCAAGGCTCAAATGTTACAAATGCTACTGGATTCTATTTTTGTAATGATCTTCTCCCCCACTTGATTAGCATGTAAAGCCAGAGATCCTCCAATAACTTTTAACAATTGGAAGAATAACCACAAACACTCCTTCATTTCCAGCACAAGGTGTAAATACTCCCCACATTTGAGTCATTTCCATATATGGGATTGAAGGCAGAACTCAAAAGCCTACAACTGGCTACTCAGGCCTCATAAAGAATGCACTGTTTCCACATCAAAATTTTCAAGTGTCCAAAGTAGGAGTAACATAAACATTTGCAGAATCCATGGGGTTAGCATCCAGAAGAACAACACTAAATTTAACAGGAACCAATTCATAGATCACAAAACAAAATAGAAAAAAGTTGTCTTTGATTGTTAAAAGTAGTAATATCCATTTAAGCTAATATTATCACTCGGGGATTTGTTTGAGACCAATTCACGTATCAGTTTCAACTCAAAACACCAATTTTATGACCTTGAATTCAAGAAAATACCTTCCTGGTCCGAATTTAAACTCTTGCTATCAGATTACCAAACAATTAACGATCTAAGCTCTATGCATAATTGCCCAGATAAATAAATATTTAAAAAAAAAATCAACAAAATCGTAGATTTTGATTAAAAATTGGTTCTTTAGAGACTTTCAAATAGTGAAAAATGATCAAATTACCTTGTGTTGCAGAAGAACAGTGGGAGATGGACTGAGAAGGGAAGCCATGGAAGAGCAATAACTCATCTGGGTTTTCTTTATTAGTTGTATTTTCTTTTATATAAATTGGTATGAGTTGTATTTTTTGTGAACCCAAATGTCAGTAATTATTTCCTTCACAAAAAAAAAAAAAAAAAAAAAAAAAAAAAATCAGTAATTAGCTTACCACTCATTCTTGATTCTTGGGCCTTGGCTCACAATTTTTCACCCAAAATAAATAATTTTTGGCCGACAATATTTCATCATTTCCTAATCATCAGGAGCCACTACTGCCATACTCGTGTAATTAATTGTCTAAAAGGATGTATAAAAGGAGTCCAAATTTTTTGTCTAACTTTTTCTATTTCACTCTATATTTTATCAATAAAACTTGTCACATGTTCACCTAATTAACTAATTACTATCATTAATTAATAATGTTAGTATTAATAAGTCAATAATGGTAGTATTTAATTAGTTAGGTGAACATGTGACAAGTTTTTATTGATGGAGCATAGAGTAGAGAAAGAAAAGTGGAACAAAAAATTTAGACGGGAGTAAAAGGTCCTTGCCCAAAACAAAAACTTAAAAGAAAAGTCAACGAATCCAATAAAAAATTGGTTTAAGAAGTTTTATTTTTTTTAATTATGTAAAAATAAAAAATTAATTAAATTATTTTGATGGTTTTTTAATATTTATGATTCTTATGAAAGTTGTGTCAAAATTTTCTTAAAAATTATTTATTAACAATTGTTCTAAAGATACCCGTTGACAAAACCCAAAAATAAAATAATAAAATATCCTTAAAATTTAAACTAACGCTCTATTTGTTTCAACGAAAACATTTTTCTAGAAAACATAATTAAAAAAACAGACTCATTTTCTTATGTTTGATAACTTTGGTTGTGATCTTGAAAATAAGGTAGAAAACATTTTTTGATGTTTGGTACATGCAAAAAAAAAAAAAGCAACCTATCTTGTAATTCAAAACAATTATTTGAAGCAAACTCCTTTTGCAAGACATATACAATCAAACAAAGAGTGGGACAAGGAACAAGGTTGATGATGAGAAAGGGGGAAAGAGGGGAGACAAAGGCGAGGATGCAGAAGAGACTAAGGAGAGAGATCCGCTTAATGAGACTGTCCATGGGTCAGGCCAGGCCAGGTCGGGTTTGTGCCCAACCCGAACTTGTCCCGAATAATTTAGGTGGATGAAAATATAACCCAATCCAACCCAGATTATCTAGTCAGATCTTCCAATTCAAGTCTCGTCAGTTTCGAGTTGTATTGGGTTGGTCTCGGGTTTTATCACTGGGGCCGATATTTATCAGATCCGTCGAGATCTGGCTGAGATCTGGCCGGATCTATCAAGATATGGCCTAGATTTCATCGGATAATAGCAAGATCTTTCTAGACCTTGAAGGATCTGGACCAGATCTCAACAAATCTATACGAGATCTCGCAAGATTTGGTCTTGAATGCGTAATAAATCACCAAAAAGGTTCCTTACGAGCGGGTCAATTTCACGGGTTTTGAAAGGAAAACCCACAACTAACCCATGGGGGTCGGGTTAGAGAGTTTGGAACCCGTGTTTGAATGCTAGAGTTGTCAGATCGGATGGCGGCAAATCAAATGCCAGCAGGTTGGCCGGATTGGGCTGGCCACTTGGACACCCTTACCACTTAATGTTGGCATTAGTGCCTAATGGAGTATCCCATGTCTCTTTTCTATGGCTTGTTTTCCAAAGGAAAAAATAAAAAATGTTTTCTGTTGATCAAAATGTACATTTTCCGTTGACCTAAGTTTTCCAATCTGCCAAATACTAAAAATGCAAAAAAAAAAAAAAAAAAAAAAAAATTCGGATAATGTCTTCCGCTCAAACAAATAGAGCAATATCAGCCACTTTTAAAGCATTTCAAAATTGACTAATTTGGTTTCTTAAACAGTTGTTCATTTTTCTCCTCTCTCTTTTGAAGTTTTGATGATTAGAGACTAAATTTGTTAGTTTTGAATTGTACTTGCACTAATTCGATCCAGGGTCAACTGTAATTTATATAAATAAATAAAAACAAAAACAAAATAAAACAAAAGGTGATAATGTTTAATACATACTTCCTAAAACCATATCAAACTAGAATGTCCCGAAACTACAGTTGGCATTTAATCATTTAATGTTGCTTCGGAGTGTTCTATTGACGTTGAAGGTCAACTGGTCAAGTACAATGAAACACACTTCTCAAAAAACAAAACAAGGGTTGTTAATAAAGTCAAAATTTTTGTAAAATTTTGAGTAAATCATATATTTAGTCCCTATTTTTTACAATATATTTTAATTTGGTCTTTAACCTTTCAATTGTGTCAATTTGATCCCAAACCTTTCAGTGTCATGTCAATTTAGTCCCTATTGTTATATCTTGGATGAAAATTGATGACATGTCAAATTACCAAAATAAAATTTGAGTGTATTGTCACATAAACAAAAGTTAATTTTTTTATTTTGGTCATTAGACGCCTCATCAATTTTCATCTAAAAAATAACGGTAAGGACTAAATAGACATAGTACTGAAAAGTTAAGGATCAAATTGATACAATTGAAAGATTAAGGACTAAATTGAAATATGGTGTATAGGATAGAGACCAAACATATAGTTTACCCTAAAAATTTTTACCAATTTTATATAATGTAAGCATGACTTAGATACAGTATTTATGTGTTATTCTTTAGGTTCTACTTTTAAAATCTTGCTATATAGATTTTTTCTCATGGGAACTTAGTGTATTTTTAAGTTAAGTAACCACATGGTTGAATCTTAAGAGAAAAACCTAAGAAATAGCACCTAAGATATTGTACCTAAGTTTTGTCCGCAAAGTCAATACAGCCAATTTTTTAAGTTTTATTTGTTACTTCTTGTACTATTTTTAATCACTTCATCAATATATATCAATTTTTTATTAAGTAAATCTCATAATAAATCATCTTTAACGCGGGACATCTTATTGTGCCAGTTAACATTCCCAGAAAAACAATAGGGACCCCATAAAAAATTAAAGAAAAACATAGAAGAGCCTGGAGTTCAACGAGCACGTCAAGCAAGTCGCAACAAGTCATACTTACCCCTCTTAAAGCCCAAAAAATAAAATAAAAAGGGTTCACACCTAGCCCTCTGAACGTTTCGTACCCACTTCCTATTTCATAAACTAGTTCCCACTTCCTAGGTTTGATTGCTCCAGAACATAGAAGAGCTTGGAGTTCAAAGAGCACGTCAAGCAAGTCGCAACAAGTCATACTTACCCCTCTTAGAGCCCAAAAAATAAAATAAAAAGGGTTCACACCTAGCCCTCTGAATGTTTAGTACCCACTTCCGAGGTTTGATTTTTTAATTCATAAACTAGTTCCTACTTCCTAGGTTTGATTGTTCAAAAACAGTTGTGAAATACTATACACATAGTATGTTTCTTTAAAAAACTTTCTCTCTTCTTTTTATATGTGTTAAAAATACTTAATATTTTCAAAAGAAAAAATAATGGGCTAATCTTAAATTGGAAAATGAGTGTAAGTTTAAGAGGTTTAAAGTTTGTATTGTGTATCTAAAAGTTAGGCCATTTTGAATATATACTACTGTAAGTTCCTTTAAAAAATCTTATCTCCTCTTCCCATGTGTATTAAAATTCTCAACAAAAAAATAAAAATAAAAAATCATATTTGGACCCTCAAAAATAAAAAAATATATATATATATAAAAAAAAAAAGAGTCATAATTGGCTCCTTAGAAAGCGGAAACGAATAACATAGAAAAATAATATATTTTTTAATTAATGTATCTTTTATTTAATCAAACTCACAAATAAGCATGTCGCATGATATATATAATCATAAAAAAAAAATGATCTATATAAGTTTATTATTATATATTTTTCTCATATTGTTTGTCACAAATAGAATATTAATCAGGCTTGCCTCTTGCATACTATTAAAATTGAGTCAAAATGAATGTGGGACCCACACGTTTTTTTAGGTGGGTCAATACTGAGTTGCCTTCACATGGTGTCCACCCATGTGATAGGGAGCACTAATGTATCAGATTAGATATATAATATATTATTTCTATTCATTTGAGCGTTCACATTAATTTGTATAATTTTTTTTTTTTGGTTTATTTTGATATTAAGAACCTAATTTTTTATTTTATATACACACTTTTCAAAATACATTACATTAGAATATTTATTTTACGTTACATTTTATTAAAATATTTTTTTATTTTTTTAATTATTTATCTTTTTTCATACATAATAATTATCTATTATCTTCCTTCATCCTCATAATACGGAAAATAAAAAATTAAATGCAAAATAAATAATATCAGTATAAATTTACATGGTTACTGTAGTAGCAATGTATTTTTACACAATTTTGCGTGGCTTGATGTGGGTCAATTTTAGGCTTGATTGAATAAAATATGGTCATTTTTCAATTATACAAACACTAATACGAGTGCTCATGGGAATAATAATACCATATGATTTAGTAGCATATTTGGGAAACTTTGTTCAGGGACGACAGTTAACTTTATCGTTACTTAAAGTGATATATACACAACATTTTCATAACAAATATTTAGTGGTAAATTATTACTAGTTCTAATTTAAACTCACCACTTAAATTACTCTTTTGTCTGAGAATAACAACCTGCCACTTAGAATTTATTGTGAAAATATTGTGGATATAACATTTCTTTAACACAACCCCTGTCTAATGCACTGAACATAAGCTTAATCTGCATTTCTTTAATCTTATAGATATGTAATTATGTATAACAACAAATAAAATCTAATTATTTAGCAAAAATTCAAATTGAGTGCTCTATATCTAAAAAGAACAAAATATCACAAAACTACGAGCTTAAAAAAAGATTATATTATTGTCATTTATATGCAAAATAATTTTAAACTTATATATTTACACTGCTGTTTTGGTCAAAATTTAATTGAAGTTTAAATTTGCTGACAAATGTTTCGATCTTAGTACCATTGGAATACTGTATTTGTTTATTGAGCTATCTCCATTCTCCAATAACTTTTCCCTGTTTGTTCCAAACAGTTATAATTCTGTTTATAAAATATATGTCCCTATTACATTTAGGAAGTTGGCTTTTGTTGTTGTTGTTTTTATTTATTTATTTTTTTTATTTTTTTTTATCATTCGTCGATACAGAGTATGTCAAAGAGAGACATCCAACATGCTCACAGCTGCACCACTATTTCTGTCTTAAACAGTGTCAAACATTTGTTTTATCAATTGCTATTTCTATTTTTTGAATTCATTCGTGTTGTAAGTCATTGTTGTTTAATTTTGTTTTGATTTACATGGTAAATCATATTCCTTATTAATTGATTTTTAGATTGTTTACAGAATCACAAATAATAGGTTTATTTGGATAATAGTTATAAGAACTAAGAAGAAATCACACAGTATTCACAGGCCAAATGCACTAATAAAAATTGAGAGAGAGAGAGAGAGAGAGAGATGTTCTCAACATTATCACTCATTGTCTAGTGTCTATAACACATATCCACCCATTCAATGTCACACATTTTCACCAAGAGTCACACCATTTCACAAAGGGGTACAGCTATAGGGTATAGACTGAATTAAGCCTACTAAAGAAAAAAAGAAAAAAAAAAAAAAACCACTATACACCCTAGTCACTCCATAAGTATAAGTGCTTGTAAGATGTGGAGGGTAAGAGCTGAAGTTCAAATCTCCAAGAGATAACTTCACATACATATACACTTAGATTATAATAGAATATAATTTTTATCTTGTATTATATATATATATATATATATTATTAAGCATACTCATTTGGGTTCGGCCCAACCCAAATTATCTAACAATCATCTTATTAATGAGTTCTTAGATTTTAATTCTTCAACCAGTAAAGATAAAAAAATTATAGTACCACAAATTAAGTCACAACTATCCACATGTCTAATTGTGAGTGGTGGAGAAAAACTAATGGTCCATGTAAAAATAACAAGCCGTCAATAACAATTTATCACATAGGAAAAGTTGTAACTTAAATTTTTTTTTTTTTTTTTTTTCATCCAGTTAAGACCTCCATGATTGATTTCCTACATATTTTCTTAACCAAAAAAAACCAAGTCATACTTTATTAAAAAATAATAGTCATAATTGACTCCAACAACATAAGTGAAATTGGATTCAAAAGAAAAGATATCTTTATATCTGACCCTAACTTTTTGGTTGACTCTTGTTATTATGAATTTAGTTTGATTACAGAAAAAAATGGAATTTTCACATTGATATTCCTGTCATTGTATTAATGGTGCAAGAGAAGACTTGTCCTGTGATTGGGATTGTTTTGAACGTTATCGATCATATTCATACGCGGGCGTCTAAATCAAAACCCTAAAAGGTTGACTATTGGTGTGATTCACGGCCACGGCTTAGACTCTAGACACTTCTATAATGTTTGCGGTTTGTACTGTTGCAATAATTTATCAATAACTTGCTTTAAACTCTTTTCTTAAAAGTTTGGCCCACTGGAACAGGGCTTTCTGGGTTATAACAGTATATTGTAGACCAAACTTGAATCTTTGACTCACTTCATAGTCATACAATGACAAAATATCCTCATCTTGTGTTAATATCGAACACTATAAATTCAAGTATTTTTATTTTTTTAATAGAGTTTTAGTTTATAGCGTTTACCTATGATAATTGTGCTCTTTATCATCTGATTAAGATACTAATCGATTTTTTGTATAGATAAAAATTGAACCCTAGATTTCTTATTCAATCATAAATTTTTTTAATCAATTGGGTTAATTGAACATGCAAATTCAAGTCTTTATTATAGCATCTAAAGTCATTGTATCTTTAGACAGTTCTCTTAATTAGTCTGTCACAATCATTTAAGAAATAAGTCAAATATGCATGCAGTTTATAATGATTTATAATATAATTTCTAACATGCGTATATTGACTTATTGTGTAGCAAAAATGAAACTAGTTATTAGCTTATTGTGTCGTTGACGAGCTACGCTACTACATCAACGCGTGACCGTACTTGTCCACGTGAAAAATAATCTCTAGCCTTAAGTACGTTCTCATATATAAATCCTCTCCATTAATTGGAAATTAATCAATTAGCATAGTTCATATTAAAAAGTACACATCTAAAGATGTATTCGATGTCACATTTATTTAAAAATTTTAATAACAAGACATTTTGTATACTGTTACATTTAAAAATTAAAATTTCAACCTTGAAATGAATTATCTCTATTTCTAGTGAAATAGAGAAGATCAATCCCCTCTATATTGCTCATATTGAAACCTACGATGATTTGGCTTCATAGATTTTGTAAAAAAAAAAATTAAAAATTAAAAATTGAGCATTATAGAATAATAACGATATCATGAAAGATTGAATAAAACTCTTTACTTTCCTTAGGTTTTTTTTTTTTTTTTTTTTTTTTTGATAATTATAAACCCTACTACCACTAGCCTCTTAAAAAAAAAAAACTCTATTACCAGCATTAATTACAATATTTTATTTGATCATGGCATTTGTGGGGCCCAATAATTTGTGGCCCTGGCCCATTTATTCATTGGGGCCCAAGGCCCAAGCCGAGGAAGGTTATAGCCAAGGATAGGTAATACAAGTACAAAATAGTCTTGGGACACAACCGAGAACGAATCAGTCCTCGGCATGTCTGAGGTCCTCCTAGAAGAAAGGACAAAAACGGTATAGGAACAGTTTGGAAAAAAATCTAAAAATATGGGTTGATGGGACAAGTATCAGTCCTGGAAAATTGAACCCCACACGTGGACGTTGGATAAGGGATACAGGCTAGTATAAAAGGAAAAGCAAGTGATCCGAAGAAGTGGCTAGGAAAAATGGCCAAAAACCAGAGCCTCCCAGCCCGCCTCCAGGAGAAAGACTCCTAAGGCGATCACGATTTAATTATGTATGAACACCACGAAAAACTCACCGTCTGGTGACTAAGGTCTAGCCTTTCAAACCTACGCTCTATAAGTGATATTGTCTGGGCCTTTTTACGTGCGAACCCAATATTGTTATGGGTTGTCACAAATCGTGTCCTTACAATTGGCGCCGTCTGTGGGAAAGGCTTGTGTTTTGGCACAGGTAGTGGGTCAAGACAATCCCTTACATCATTTCCAACAGCCGGATGTAGTGTTCTAGCGTAAAGTTCCACTAGGAGCTATGTTTCTTTACTAGGGGCTGCGCTTCGTAGCGTCAGCAGCACGAATGGTTCTAGGGGCTTGGCCAAAAAGCTAATTCCCCTTAAACCAAGGTCCCATGCCATAGTCGAGGGGGTAATTCCCCCAACTACTTATCAAAATCAAGTTTTGGACAGAACCAAGGTATTGCATGGTCCTCGGACTCAAACCTATGAGGAAACCAACTACTTATAAAAATCAAGTTTTGGACAGAACCAAGGTATTGCATGGTCCTCGGACTCAAACTTATGGGGAAACCAACTACTTATCAAAATCAAGTTTTGGACAGAACCAAGGTATTGCATGGTCCTCGGACTCAAACCTATGGGGAAACCAATTACTTAAAAATCAAGTTTTGGACAGAACCAAGGTATTGCATGGTCCTCGGACTCAAACCTATGGGGAAACCAACTACTTATCAAAATCGAGTTTTGGACAGAACCAAGGTATTGCATGGTCCTCGGACTCAAACCTATGGGGAAACCAACTACTTATCAAAATCAAGTTTTGGACAAAACCAAGGTATTGCATGGTCCTCGGACTCAAACTTATGGGGAAACCAACTACTTACCAAAATCAAGTTTTGGATAGAACCAAGGTATTGCATGGTCCTCGGACTCAAACCTATGGGGAAACCAACTACTTATCAAAATCAAGTTTTGGACAGAACCAAGATGTTGCATGGTCCTCGGACTCAAACCTATGGGGAAACCAACTACTTTAAAATCAAGTTTTGGACAGAATCAAGGTATTGCATGGTCCTCGGACTCAAACCTATGGAGAAACCAACTACTTAAAAATCAAGTTTTGGACAGAACTAAGGTATTGCATGGTCCTCGGACTCAAACCTATAGGGAAACCAACTATTTAAAAATCAAGTTTTGGATAGAACCAAGGTATTACATGGTCCTCGGACTCAAACCTATGGGGAAACCAACTACTTATCAAAATCAAGTTTTGGACAAAACCAAGGTATTGCATGGTCTTCGGACTCAAACCTATGGGGAAACCAACTACTTAAAAATCAAGTTTTTGACAGAACCAAGGTATTGCATGGTCCTCGGACTCAAACCTATGGAGAAACCAATTACTTAAAAATCAAGTTTTGGACAAAACCAAGGTATTACATGGTCCTCAGACTCAAACTTATGGGGAAACCAACTACTTATCAAAATCAAGTTTTGGACAGAACCAAGGTATTGCATGGTCCTCGGACTCAAACCTATGGGGAAACCAACTACTTAAAAATCAAATTTTTGACAGAACCAAGGTGTTGCATGGTCCTCAGACTCAAACCTATGGTGGAAAGGTCAGCTACTTAATAATAATTCTAAGTTGTTCAATCTTTGGATCAAATACCATAAGAGGTTAAAGCTATGAAAGTGATTAGGAAGATGGTGAAACACCTTATTACTCAGCAACCTGTAGGGGCTGTTCATTTTTGGGTTATATGCCCTCGGATGATTACCTTCTACACCGCACCGAGCATTCAGCTGTCATCTCGGCTATTTTGGGGTAAGTATTGTTTTCTCAGGTCGGCATTATTGTACCAAACAACTCTATTAAGTTCACAATAATATCTTTTCCTTAGCAAGGGTTTCAACCCTAAGTGTCATTTGTTCAAGTTGGCATTATTGTGCCGAACAGCTCTCGTAAGTTCATGATAACGTCTTTTTTCTTGGTAAGGGATTTCGGCCCTAATTATTGTTTTCTCAGGTCGGTGTTATTATGCCAGACAGCCCTAATAAGCTCATCATAATATCTTTTCCTTTTCTCCTTAATAAGGATTTCAGCCCTAAGTATCATTTGCTCGATTCAGTATTATTAAGTCGGATAGTTTCAATAAGCACAGAGCAAGATCTTTTTATTAACTGGGATTTTGGCCCTAAGCATCGTTCAAAGTATAGAAATAAAAAAAGAAAAGAAAAGAGAAGTCGCAAAGTAGTGTATTTATTTTCGACATAACCATTTCGAAAAGAAAAGATAGAATATATGAAATAAAGCAATGATGACTTTTATTGATATAAAGGGGTATTACAGTGTACAAGGAAGGGCTTAAACAAGCCTATATAGAAAACGAGTTACAAAAACAACGACAAACGAATAGCCAGAAATCTTTTTAAGCTGTGCTCCCAAGTCTTTCCAAATTCTGCCCCATTAACATCCATATTGAGAGGAGGACCTTCCTTGGTGGGAGAGGAGAAGAAGAGGAAGAAGGAAAAGCACCAGGATGGATCTGGTGGTGGAAAGAAGAAGAAAGAGAGTCAAAAGGAGGCACCAGTGAAGGAAGAAAGGAAGAAGCAGGGATACTTTGTCCCTGCGTCAGTCCTGACTCCTAACACGCTGGTGCCATGTTAACTATGCTTATAAGAGAGCGGCTGGTACTGATAATGGGTGATCCCAGCTCAGTCGCACCAAAAGTTTGACACGACGAGCCCCTGCTTCAGATTTTAACTGAAAGGAGGATGAGAAATATCTTGAGTCTCACCCATCCCTGCCCTGACCGAGCCATTTTGAGCTTCGCAAGAACGTAGCATTTCTGGGAAGGGTATGGTCTCTTCATTCCCACTCCTGTCTTGGACTTATCGCAATTCAAGGTGTAAGCAAGCGGATAAGGGAAATTCTGGGGGAGGCTAAGGATTTTCAGACTTCAAAAGGATTGAAAGGGCTCTAGGTAAGAGAGGTAACCTCTTGCTTTCTTTCTTATATGAAGGGCAAAACGAGAGGCATTTAATCTGTCCAAATTTCCAAGAAAATTGGTAAACGAGAATATTCTCGTTCCACTTCCCCACACCGTCAATAACCGTTGAATTTAAATGGTCTCGTAAAGGGAAATCATTAAAGGTGCGTTTCGGATAATGAAGCGGCAGGAACGCATCATGAATGAATTCAAAAGAATGTCTAGTAGTCCGGTATGTTTCCTAGATAGATGAAGAGACACCCATATTGATGAAGGGCAGATCCAAACAGTCCGCAATAAAGGCTTGGCATTACCAAAACCCTCCTCTCCGACCAAGAGGTCGGACAGCAGGATTTTGAGGGGCTATTGTGGGGCCCAATAATTTGTGGCCCTGATCCATTTATTCATTGGGGCCCAAGGCCCGAGCTGAGGAAGGTTATAGCCAAGGATAGGTAATACAAGTACAAAATAGTCTTGGGACATAGCCGAGAACGAATCAGTCCTCGGCATGTCCGAGGTCCTCCTGGAAGGAAGGACAAAAACGGTATAGGAACAGTTTGGAAAAAATCTAAAAATATCTATGTCAATAGGGAAGGATACGCTGGATAGTTTAAACGACCAAGGACAAAGGGAAAGCTACCCTTACTGTCATTCAATATTCTGCACCTGACAGAGCCATTCCATTCAGCTTTTACAACCACCTCCAACCACTCTGGATATGGGTTGATGGGACAAGTATCAGTCCTGGAAAATCAAACCCCACACGTGGACGTTGGATAAGGGATACAGGCTAGTATAAAAGGAAAAGTAAGTGATCCGGAGAAGTGGCTGGGAAAAATGGCCAAAAACCAGAGCCTCCCAGCCCGCCTCCAGGAGAAAGACTCCTAAGGCGATCACGATTTAATTATGTATGAACATCACGAAAAACCCACTGTCTGGTGACTAAGGCCTAGCATTTCAAACCCACGCTCTATAAGTGATATTGTCTGGGCCTTTTTATGTGCGAACCCAATATTGTTATGGGTCGTCACAAATCGTGTCCTTACAGCATTAATTAAAGTTTGTGCCAAAATTTCAGTCATAATATATATTGAGATATATATATATTTATTTATGGGAAATGCTAACGAGTGCCCTTAGGGAACTCGTTAAAAATCCAATTAAAGAAAGTTTTTATGGGAAAAGAAAAAAAAATTTATAAACCCGAGATATTGTAGTGCAGTTACAACTTGCAATTGATAAAAAGAATAAATTTGGTAGCCAATAGTTTTTTATATTAATTGGCAAATACTCAGGTTCAAATCCCCTATTTTCATTATATTGAATTATATAATTAAATATTTTATAATAAAAAAAAAAAAAAAAAAAAACTTCAAATGAGCTTCATGTATTCAATTATACCTTTTTTATATATAATGTATTGAATTAAATAAATAATTATTTTAAAAAGACTTTCAACAATCTTCATGTATTCAATAATACTTTTTTTTTTTATATATATATAAAGAATGCAATAAGACGTAACATGAAGACATTCATCTACTCTCACATATGAGCATCATTTAAACACAAAATAAATATCAAACTATTCTTCAAACAAACTTATTCCATGTTCTTCTGACCTTCACTCCCCACATGAGAAGACCCTTGGGTCAACCAAACCATTTATTCTACTCTATAAATAAGATTTCAAATCTTATTTATTGGTGGACAATAATTGTCAACCACTTATTTGATAAGTAATGCATTCCTTATTTGATAATGAAGAGACTTTTTCATATAATTGTTAACCCAAACCGAAACTTGATTTGGTGTAAATTTTGGGTCATTTAGTCACCTATTCAACTAATGAGTGTCGTTTGAAACCTATGATTAGGGGTGTCCACGGGTCGAGCCGGGTTGATTTTCGACCCAGCCCGAACCTGACCCGCCGACGTCGAGTGGAAAGAAGAGTGACCTGAAATGTCGGCGTCAATCGATTGAGTCAGTTTTGGGTTCGGGTGGAGATCAAGTCTGTTTGGTTGGTTTCAGCTCATTGCCGAAATCTGCAAAATCATCGTCGGAAAATGTAAAAACTCACAAGATCTACATCAAAATTGTCAAAATCTGCACCAAAATTGCTGAAATCTGCTAGAAATGGCTGGATCTAGCTAAATCTCACCAAATATGGTTGAGAACTCGCTGGATCTCCTCAGATTTGAGCTGATTTCGCCGGATTTGTATATAACCTTTGTCGGGTCGAATGGCTCGGGTTTTGGAGAAGAAAACCTGCCACTCGACCTGCCGGCATCGAGCCTTGGGCGCAGAAACCCGAAATCGACCGACGGGAGCGTTGGTTCGGTCTGAAATCGAGTGGAGATTGGGCAAGTTGGTCGGTTCGACGGGTCGCGGTCGGGTCTGGACACCCCTACCTATGATGATTTGGCTTCATAGATTTTGTAAAAAAATTAAAAATTAAAAATTAAAAATCGAGCATTATAGGATAATAACAATATCATGAAAGATTAGAATAAAACTCTTTACTTTCCTTTGTTTTTTTTTTTTTTTTTTTTTTTAATTATAAACCCTACTACCACTAGCCTCTTAAAAAAAGCCAAAAAGAAAAAGGAAAAAAGAAAACCTCTATTACCAGCATTAACCACACTATTTTATTTGATCATGGCATTAATTAAAGTTTGTGCCAGAACTTCAGTCATAATATATATTGTGATATATATATATATATATATATATATATATGGGTTTGGTTCAAATTATACCCGGTGTAATTTTAAGTAATATTAAACCACTCAATATTTTTTATCTGGATGTAAATTTTGACAAATCCACCGTTAGATTACATTATCTTGTATATTTTCCATACTTGCAAAATTTCAAGGTGTTCAAAGATTAATAACCATGTCATCAATCAATTGTTTAAATTCAAGTTTTTATTGTTTAAAATAATGCATAAAAAATGAGTTTATGGATTGAATGGTTAATAACATCTAATTGACATAAAAATTGGCACGAATGTTAAGTACATATAGAACATATAATTCAACGGTGAGATTTTCAAAATATGAATTCTATAACAAGTTATTAGGTGGTGTAACATTACTTAGAGTTACATCAAGTGTAACTTGAACCCAACTCTCTCTCTCTCTCTCTCTCTATATATATATATATATTTATTTATTTATTGTGATAAACCCGAGATATTGTATCGCAGTTACAACTTGCAACTAATAAAAAGAATAAATTTGGTAGCCAATAGTTTTTTATATTAATTGGCAAATACTCGGGTTCAAATCCCCCAATTTCATCGTATTGAATTATATAATTAAATATTAAAAAAAAAAAAAAAAAAAACTTCAAATGAGCTTCATGTATTCAATAATACTTTATATATATATATATATATATATATAAATTGTGATAAACCCAAGATATTGTAACACGGTTATAACTTGCAATTGATAAAAAGAATAAATTTGGTAGCCAATAGTTTTTTATATTAATTGGCAAATACTCGGGTTCAAATCCCCCATTTTCATTGTATTGAATTATATAATTAATTTAAAAAAAAAAAAAAAAAACTTCTAATGTGCTTCATGTATTCAATAATACCTTTTTTTTTTTTTTTTTTTTTTTTATATATAATGTATTGAATTAAATAAATAAATATTTTAAAAAGACTTTCAACGAGCTTCACGTATTCAATAATACTTTTTTTAAATATAAAAAGAATCCAATAAGACTTAACGTGAAGATATTCATCTACTCTCACATATGAGCATCATTTAAACACAAAATAAATATCAAACTACTCTTCAAACAAGTTTATTCCATGTTCTTCTGACCTTCACTCCTTCACTCCCCCCCATGAGAAGACCCTTGGGTCAACCAAACCATTTATTATACTCTATAAATAAGATTTCAAATCTTATTTATTGGTGGACAATAATTGTCAACCACTTGTTTGATAAGTAACGCATTCCTTATTTGATAATGAAGAGACTTTTTCATATAGTGTGGTTAACCCAAACCGAAACTTGATTTGGTGTAAATTTTGGGTTATTTAGTTACCTATTCAACTAATGAGTGTCATTGGTTGAACTAGATTTATTAAAATTGAAGTAACTTAATTGAAGGTGTTACAAAGAACTCATCAATTTTGATTAGATTTAATTGGGTCATATACTTAAACAATCTAATTAAAGAATCAAGTCAATGCAAGCACTGTATCATCTATCCGGCTAGCCAAGTTGGTATGTGTTTAATAATTATGTTTTTCACACATAGGAAACATTAAAAACAAAACAGAAACAAAAAAACAAAAGCAACAAAGTAAACGTTCTTTCCAACCAAGAAAAGCTAAATAGGTAACAAGAGTTCCAACCAAGAATATGAGCGAATTTCCAATAATTTTTTTTATTTATTTTATATATATAGCCAAAACTGAAAGAAAATCCAATTAAATTTTAATTGGATTTTCAATTTTGCGCCAAATGAATTATTGAATGTAAAAATCGAATTGTCCAAATCCAATTGGATTTCAATTGGAGTCTAATTTTCCACCACGTGTCCATTTATTTATTTTTATTTTTGTGGCAAGTGAATTATTGGGTAAAAAAACCAAAGAATCTAAATCCAATTAAATTCTAAATCATATATATATATATATATATATATATAATTAGAAAAAACCATTACACATTTTAGAAAAGTATGATTTAAAAAAAGTGTAAGCTAGTACTATGTATAATTTGAATATCTTCTAAAAAAAGTATAATCGTGATTGTTTTTAATTGTACCCGTGCATATGCACAGAGCTACAAATTAGTTATAATAAAATCATGAGTATTAAATCCACTTTCTTAAGGAACAAGATGATTAAAATCTCCATAATTAAAAAAAATTATCATTGTGTTGAGATACTTAATCAACAATGAATCTCATATAGTTTAATGGAAGAATCCACTTGTGCTTCAAATGTTACTAAAATTGAAGTCAACAATGTAATTAATTTATCTACAAAGTCAATTAAGCAGTGCCTAATGAAGAGACTTTTTCATATAGTTGTTAAACCAAACCGAAACTTGATTTGGTGTAAATTTTGGGTCATTTAGTTACCTATTCAACTAATGAGTGTCATTGGTTGAACTAGATTTATTATTATTTTTTTTTGATAAACTAACTAGATTTATTAAAATTGAAGTAACTTAGTTGAAGGTGTTACAAAGGACCTCTTTCCCTCTCCCCTGTGTGTGTGCGTGTTTGTTTTTCAAAAAAAAAAAATAAATAAAAAGAACTCATCAATTTTGATTAGATTTAATTGGGTCATATACTTAAACAATCTAATTAAAGAATCAAGTCAATGCAAGCACTGTATCGTCTATCCGGCTAGCCAAGTTGGTATGTGTTTAATAATTATGTTTTTCCCACATAGGAAACATTAAAAACAAAACAGAAACAAAAAACAAAAGCAACAAAGTAAACGTTCTTTCCAACCAAGAAAAGCTAAATAGGTAACAAGAGTTCCAACCAAGAATATGAGCGAATTTCCAATAATTTTATTATTATTTTATTTATATATATATAGCCAAAACTCAAAGGAAATCCAATTAAATTTTAATTGGATTTTCAATTTTGTATCATGTGTCCCATTTAATTTTTGATTTTGCACCGAATGAATTATTAAATGTAAAAATCGAACAGTCTAAATTCAATTAGATTTTAAATTGGATTTCAATTGGAATCTAATTTTCCACCACGTGTCCATTTATTTTTTAAATTCTTATGGCAAGTGAATTATTGGGTGAAAAAAACCAAAGAATCTAAATCCAATTAAATTCTAAATTATTTATTTATATATATGTAATGAGAAAAAACTATTACACATTTTAGAAATGTATGGTTTAAAAAAAGGTAAGTTAGTACTATGTATAATTTGAATATCTTCTAAAAAAAGTATAATCGTGATTGTTCTTAATTGTATCCATGCACATGCACAGAGTTACAAATTAATTATAAAAAAATCATGAATATTAAATCCACTTTCTTAAGGAACAAGATGATTAAAATCTCCATAATGAAAAAAAATTATCATTTTGTTGAGATACTTAATCAACAATGAATCTCATATAGTTTAATGGAAGAATCCACTTGAGATTCAAATGTTACTAAAATTGAAGTCAACAATGTAATTAATTTATCTACAAAGTCAATTAAGCAGTGCCTAAAAAAAAAAAAAAAAAAAAAAAAGAAGTCAATTAAGTAGGTCCATTAATTGGAGAACAAGGAAAAAAAAAAGTTCCAAGGAAAACTTCTAGTTCTAGGCTTCTAATTCCTCCACAATTTGCCAACTAAAGTTAGCTAATGACTAGTACTATTGAAAAATATATTACTTTTCTTTTACATATATTCCCTAAATTCCCGTACTCGTTTTTTGGCTGCTTCAGCCTTTCCTTCCTCCGCTAGATGAAGCTTCTTCGTAACCTTCACCTTTTCCCAAACGTGTTGCTTAAAGCCGTAAAAACAGTCCCAAAACAACAAAACTAAACTAAAATAAAAATAAAAAAAGAAAACAAGTCGCAATCACAAAAACCAATACCATAGATCAGCATCGGCATCAGCAAAGTTAGAAAACCAAACGCGTAGGCCTCCACGACAATCCAATCTCTTCGAATTATTTTTAAAATCAGAAAAGTCAAGTCACCGTCTAAGACTCAAAGCCTTTCACACACCGCGTTCACACTTACGCACACGTTTCCTTCGACCTGTTTTAAATATTTAAACCCCCCCAACCCCATCTTCATTTCTCCTCAACAACTACTACTACTACAACAACAACAAAACTTTCAAACCCATTTTCGTGTTCTAATTCAGTCATTTCTTCAAACACTTTCATACTACTGTTTCAATTTCGTTCGTTTTCGTATGGAAATTACCTCGTTCCCATTTCTTAATCAGGAGGATTTTTTGCATTTCTTTACTTCGTTTCAAGAAATGGACGGTGTCAATGTGAACGGCAACAACAACAGCAACAACAATGACAATAAAAAGCGGCGAAGAAAGAGCGAAGACTTCAACTACTACGACGACGACGAAGAAACCAAGAAGAAGAGCAACGGGTTTACGGATATACTCGCTTCAATCATGTTGCTTGATGAGGAGGAGAAGCAAGAGCAAGAGCTGTGGTTCATGGAGGATCAGCAAGACAAGGCCTTATTTGACTTCAACCAAGACCAAAAGACTCATGCTATGGACGATTACCATGTCCAAATGCAAAGTCGTTACTCTGATTTAGAACAATTTGATGTGTCAAGAAAAGCCAAGCGAGCTCGTCGCTCTGCTTTTGCTGTTACTTCAACAATTGCAACAGCAGCAGCTGCAGCTACTACGGCTGATAATTCCGCTTCGAGTTCTCCGCCGAAGCCGGGTTCTGCAGGCACACCCCACCGCAGGTTGTGGGTGAAGGACAGGTCTAAAGACTGGTGGGATCAGTTTAGCAGTCCGGATTTTCCAGATGAGGAGTTTCGCCGCGCCTTTCGGATGAGCAAGGCGACGTTTCAAATGATCTGTGATGAATTGGATTCGGTTGTCATGAAGAAAAACACAATGTTGCGTGATGCCATTCCTGTCCGCACGCGTGTTGCTGTGTGCATATGGAGATTGGCTACTGGGGAGCCATTGAGGCTTGTGTCTAGGCGATTCGGGTTGGGCATTTCGACTTGCCACAAGCTTGTTCTCGAGGTTTGTTCGGCTATTAAGGGTGTTCTGATGTCGAAATTTCTTCACTGGCCTGATGAGAATAAGGTTGAGGTTGATAAGGAAGAGTTTAAATCGATTTCGGGGATACCAAATGTTGGTGGTTCAATGTACACTACTCATGTTCCTATTATAGCGCCCAAGAATAACGTGGCTTCTTATTTTAATAAGAGGCATACGGAGAGGAATCAGAAGACATCGTATTCGATTACGGTTCAAGGGATTGTTGATCCTAAAGGTGTGTTCACTGATGTTTGTATTGGTTATCCTGGTTCTATGTCTGATGACCAGGTGTTGGAGAAGTCTGCTTTGAGTCAGAGAGGGAATATGGGGCTTTTGAAGGATGTTTGGATTGTTGGGAATTCTGGTTACCCATTGACGGATTGGGTTTTGGTTCCTTATACACACCAAAACCTCACTTGGTCTCAGCATGCTTTCAATGAGAAGATTGGGGAGGTTCAAAGGGTTGCTAAGGAGGCATTTGCGAGGTTGAAAGGAAGGTGGTCTTGCTTGCAGAGGAGAACAGAGGTGAAACTCCAAGATTTGCCAGTGGTTCTTGGGGCTTGTTGTGTGTTGCATAATATCTGTGAGATGAGAAATGAAGGGCTGGAACCAGAGCAGAGGTATGAGATTTTTGATGATGAAATGGTTGCTGAGAATGGTTTGAGGTCTGCGAATGCTATACAGGCTAGAGATCAGATTGCTCATGATTTGTTACATCATGGCCAAGCAGGCACTCGTTATAGTTGAACATTATTATAGTTGGTTATAGTTAGTTAGAGTTTCATGTATTGTGCTTTGTCTTTGATTGTTGTCATTCTTTTTAGCTATGGCTTCTCGTAGTCATATGTGTACAATAAAAGGATCGGGTTTTTGTGTATATTGCCCTCTAAATATATGATTGATAGCTTTTGTTATAAACGATGCAATCTCTGTCTGATCTAATAGACACGATGTTACTGTAGAAGTAGAAGAGAATTCCTTTTTATCAATTTTTGTGTAGATTTGCTTCAAGTCCATGGGACCCCATTAGAGAAGAGATATGCATTGCAGACTTGCAGGTCCCTACAACTAGGTTTGACAAAATTATTAGTCAAGAAACATCTGAGCCCCATTGTTTTCTGATGTAACAGTTCCACAGGTGCTGTTTGAATTTATCAAGAGCTCTGTCCTAACTTTTATGTCTGATTGCAACGCGTTTTTTCTGCAGATGCATTGTAATTATTTTCTCTTTTGTCTCACTATCTTTGACCTTTAGTTTTGTTGTTTGAGCTAAGCAAATTGTTTTTTTTTTATGTCATTTGACTTTAAAGGTAGCCTTTCTTGGCAGTGATAGGGGCGAGAGTCGAAAGTGATTGACTCAATTATCATAGTCTTTACATCTGTTAACCATGCATATGGGTTGATCTGTTGAACCAGTCACCCCTACTAGATGGAAAACTTTTCATTCTTTCTCTTTTTGGATGATAAGAACTAGATGGAAGATTTCAAGATTCCGTAAGAGCAAATGAGCAATGTCTTATGCCTTCAGAAGAATTTCAGACAATTTTTATTGTATGTTAGTCAGTGTAATGTGTATCTTTCTTCTGACACCAGTTTGGTTTTCTGCACTATTTTATTAGGTCTGTCCTCAAAATAGGGGCGTTCAAAAACAATTCCAAGTCATCAAATGGAGGTTTTCCATTATGCTTTGTAATTAGATTTTTAGGTGCAAAAGAGTTGGTTTTAAAATTTGGAATGAATTTTTTGCCTTTGACCTGCCTTGGAGTAGCAGCTGCAGAGGATATTGCATAGATGGTGTTAATAAGTAATGTTTAATAAAGTGACAATAATCTGGTTAATAGTAACTCTAGAGAACTAATAAGTAATAACCATTACCACTCTGATCGAATCGGTTTAACATTTCAAAGTGAATACAAATCATTTGCGATTTGCCTCACTTTTTGTGTTTCATTTTATGTTCTACTAATTATAACTTAAAATGTATTCATTTGACTTTCCTTATAAATGTATCAAAGTTTAAAATAGAAAAAAAAAAAAAAAAAATTCATACCATAATTAGTGGAGTATAAAATAATATACAAAAAGTGGGACATAAGATTTGTATTCAATTTTACATTTCATGTACGTCCTATTATCTATTATTTTAAATGGAACAAGACGATTTTGTATGCATTTGTTTGGTAGATTTGATTTCTTATCATCTTATGTTCTCATTTTTGGATGGTTTGTCAACAACATTAAAATTTAGAACATCTTTCATTTCTATTTTGTTTTAATCTCCACCCAATAAAATCTCTCTCTCTCTCTCTCTCTCTCTCTCTGAATTGTAAGTCAAGTAAAATTTAGAAATCCAAGTTCTAAACTTTCACAAGATTCCTCCCATATTTCTTTAAAATTATAACAATGCTGTCAAAGGATCATGATTTAAAAAAAAGAAAAAAAGAAGAAAAAAGACTCCAGTAATTTGTATATTTCTTATAATTATTTTAGGATAAAAGGATGATTTCATGCCTTATATCAGATTATGTCACAAACAGATAAAAATATATAGTTGGTTTTTTTTTAATTATTGGGGAAGAATATGTATTCAACTAAAAGATAAGTGCTTTCTCAAAAAAAAAAAAAAACTAAAAGATAAGTGCTTCCTCAAAATAAAAAATAAAACTAAAAGATAAGTGGTCCTTCTACGCGACACATGTCTTTAGGGTCCCAGTCAAAAATCTGACACCTTTAAGGTCCCATTCAAAAATTTGATACAAAAAAGATAGACACCAAAGATATTCTCGAACTAGTGTATGTTGTGTTTTCATTCTATTGGCTAAAAAATCCGCCCACTGATTAACATTTCTTGGAATTGAATTTGGAAATTTCCTAGTCTCCTCAAAATTAGAACTATCTTTTGGAAATGTGCTCACGAAGGGGTCCCCACACGTTGCCTAATTTTTTCTCCATCTTCGATTGTGCTCTCGATGCAGAAAGGTGAAAACCATTTACCCATTTTAAGAGGCTACTTCAGGCAAAAATGTTTGAATTACTTTATATGATCAAATTCCTTCTCACATAGTTTAATTGAAAATTGAAAATTTTTTTTTTTTTTTTTTTAAGAAAAAGAACGCGGACTTTGATGCGATATGCCGATGACAAATTCTTTTTTACCAAAAACAACAAATCACATGTTTAAATACAACAAGAATCTGTCTCTTCAAATAAATAAATAAATAAATAAAAGGTAAAATTGTTTGTCAATTACTTCTCTTAAATTCTATAAAAGTTATAACTCTCCTTAATATTTTTTTTATTAAATGTCCATTAAATTACATCTTCTTTTTATATCTTTCGTAATTGCAAAATTTTCAAAAGATCAAAAATTATAGTTATGTCAATATTTAAAATTTTTAGTTTTTGTGATATAAAATTTGCATACAAAATAAGTGTATGAATCGAATAATAAATAACATATGATTGACATGAAGTTTGACATGCATGTTAACTATTAAGAACATAAAGAACATATAATCCAACAGTTATTATTTGAAATGTTGTAACTATTGACTATAAACTAGTTTGTAGCCAAACTTTATCATTCTATAAAAGTGGAAGCTTTATACACTAAATATGACTTTATATATACATGAAAATTTTTATAGTTTATTAATGTCTTCCCTAAAATTATTTACTATTTTAAACCTACCATATATAATTAGTAATTAGTAATTACCTTTCTAGTATGTTTGGATGGCAGGATTTGGGTGATTAAAATTTAAATACCTTATTTAGATAGTTTAAAAAAATATCAAGAATTTGGATTTAACAAATTTACAAAAGATTTTAAACTTTGAAATCCTTAAATTTGAAACAATTTATAAACTCATGGAAGTTTAGAAATCTTTAAAGACAAACTTCAATAAATTTTAAAATTTATAATTTCAAATTATCATAAATATAAAACGCATTCAAACAATGAATTTTAATATTTATATATTTGGAATCAAGGCATTCTAAAAGCATTATTTTAAATTCCAGATCTGAATTCAAATTCAAGTATTTAAACACAACTTTCAAGTTTTTGTTTTTGTTTTTGTTTTTTAAGAATCAAGTTTCTTAGCATATATAATCAGTGAACTACAAAACTAGTAATATTTTTCTTTGGTATAATTTATCTAAACATTGTTTATGAGGTTGATCTCATGGATGACCTCGGGACCTCGGGTGTGGGTGTGATCATACGTGATGATGGTGGAAGAGTGGTTGCAGCCCTTAGCAAAGCGCTGCCTTTGCACTACCCTGTTGTCTAGACAGAGCTCTTTGCCATGGAGCAGGGTGTTCTCTTGGCCTAGGAAATGACCCTTCCAAGGTCATCTTTGAATTAGATGCTATCTCAGTCATCTAGGCAATCTCCCAAGATTTATATGGCAACGAAACAAGTCATCTAATTCAAGGGATTCAGCTTGCGAAATCGTCTTTCTTAAGTTCCTCTTTTCATTACGTGAAAAGGGACTACAACAAGGCTGCCCATGAGCTTGCCCAGTTTGCCAAATGTAATCATGTCAGTAATGTCTGGAAGGGTGTTACTCCACCCTTTTTAGATCACCTAATTCAATCAGGTCTTGGTTGAATTTGTAGGCTTTGGCCCTGTTGTAATCCTTTTTTTGTGTCTGTGAAATTATACATTTTCTTATTGACCAAAAAAAAAATCAGAAAATTCTACTTGTCTTTAGTTAAAAATAAAAAAATAAAAAAAAATAAAAAAGATCTCACGGATGACGTTTACAACACAGGAGTTGGGGGGCCCATTAGGTCATATCACATTATCACCCAATAAAACTACTACAAAGCACAAATCCTAGGTGTGAATGTTTCCTTACCTTTTGACCGTTGACTTAGCCTCAAATTCAATAGTGAATTTTAGGTTATAAAATTTTGGCTTAAGACCCAAAGTTTGGAAATCTTTAAGGAATCGGCTTCAAACCAATTCCAGAAATCAATTTCCGGAAAATCACTGCGTTTGGCTGTCACGGAAAATATTATTTTCCGAAAATTGATTTCCTGTTGACCGAAATTTTCACCTTGACCACGGAAATGAATTTCTGCCTTCATTTTCACTTCAATTCATTTCCGTGGCTTGCAAAACGCTGAGAGAGAGAGAGAAAAAACAGAGAACACAACATGAGAGCGAGAGAGAAAGAACAAAAAAAAAAAACAATCGAAGAACACTGCGTTTCAACGAGCAAGATCACGAACCCCGATCCACGAACGAGATCGAAGCCAACGAGCGAGATCGAAGCCAACGAAGTGCGAGAGCTCCGATCGATCCAGCCACCCAGAGCTCCGATCGCGATCTCCGCTTCGATCTTCGCGCGATCGCGATGCGCCGATCGGAGAGATCGCGATCGCGCGAACGCGTCGATCGCGATCGCGCGAACGCGTCGATCGCGATCGCGATCGACGCATCGCGTCGCCGAGCGCGACGATCGCGATCGCGCCGACCGCTCCGATCACGATCGCGTCGATCGCGATCGACGCATCGCGCCGCCGAGCGCGATCGCGATCTCTCCGATCGCGAGCTCGCCTTCGTTTGTCCTGATTTGATGATTTTTTTCTGGGTTTTGTTTATGTTTTGATGAATAAATGATATTATATAATCGTTTGGTAACCAAGAAAATGTGAGAAAATGTGAAAATGTGTTTTCAATGCTATTTTCAAGAACACAAACAAACATCAGAAAATATTTTCCGAAACATTTTTGAAATGCAACCAAACACATGAAAACATTTTCCTTTCCGGAAAATAGCATTTTCGGAAAATATAATATTTTCCGGAAATACTTTTACACGAACCAAACACAGCCTAATTTTACGTCCTTACAAGTTTTAAAATTTGAGTTCTACCACTAAGGTATAAATAATGCTAGGATTACAATTTTTTACTATAATTTTTATCACAATTTGCTCACGTGACAAGTCGTGAATAATGAAATAAAAGTGATAGATCTACAACTCTATCATTTACAACTTGCCATATGAGTAAATTGTAGCAAAATTTGTGATCTTAGCATTCCTAAGGTATATTTTGTTTGTATTAGCAATCCCTCCGTCCATATTTTTCACTAAGTGTCACATAAATTTGTTACGTGTATTTAGTTCATCTAATAAAATCATGTCATGCCATTTTTTAAATGAAAATAATGCGGCATCATTTTACCCAAAAAAAAAAAAATTGCTTTATTTTTCTTAGTTGTTTATTTAATGAGTTGTGTTGTGTCAATCTACTTAATAAACGAGTTGTGTTAAAATTAAGGGGAGTTAACATGATTATTAAACAGATTGGGTCATGTTGATCTATGTATTTGAATACCAACATTAAAAAATAAAATAAAAGTATTTAAATACCTTTACCTTGATATGATAGCGCATGATTCGTTAACACAAAATGTCACCCCTAATCAGAACATTATACATAATCTTTGCTTTTATTATAACAATCAATGAAAAATATGTGTAATACTTAAAGTAGTATTTTTTTTTTTTTTTTTGAGAAACTACTTAAAGTAGTCTTGGAGTAGTGTTTCAGGGATGAGCCTCATGTATCATGTATGGGTCTAACCACCTTAAAAAAACTAGGGGGAGAGAGAGAGAGTTCCAAACCGTTGGATTGGAATACCAAAAATAGTGGTCCCACGTTAAATACCAGGTGTTGGTGTCTTCTTGGAGGAGTCCTCAGACACAACTGTAGGAACTCATGGACTGACCAATCAAAGCCACCCACGTGTCAATAGATAAATAGACGTTGAAGGAAGAAACTGTAGAAAGAAAGAGAAAATTACAAAAAGCGAGTTTTTAATTTTGTCTATTTTTCTGAGGTCCCATTCGTTCCTTGGGCTTTGCTTCGTTGTCACCATCATCAAAATTCACACACACCCAAACCCATTTTTAGAGAGAGAGAGAGAGAGAGAGAGAGAGAGGTATGGAGAATGATGTGGTTAAGGTTGAGGTGAGGAGAGAAGAGGAGAAGGACAAGGTGGGAACCATGGCTAAGGAGGAGGAGGAGGTGGGGTCCAGCCTGACCATGGAGAGGGTGGCTGCGGCTAAGCAGTATATAGAGAGTCACTACAAGGCTCAGATGAAGCACATCCAAGAACGCAAGGAGAGGTAACTCTAGACAATGGGTTTGTGATAATTTGCTTTATTTTCGAACATGAAACTGATAGTTTGGTTGATTTTGGAACATGGGTTTTTTCTTTTTCTTTTTTTGTGGTTGGAGTGATTGTCATATGTTATGTTTTTGTGGGCTAGAGCAATTATTTTATGTGCTTAGCCAAAAAAAAGAGAGACGGTGGGTTTAATCTTGGCATGTTATAAGAAATAAGAGATGGGGGTTGTGTGTTTTTTTTGTTTTGTTTTGTTTTATGGCTTTGGATTTTTGATTGGTAAAAGGGGGCATGGGTTTATAAGGAAATTATGAATTAATGTGTTTTGGCTGTTGTTGGGTAGAAGTGGGGACCACATTAATTTAAGTAATAGGCAAATTACATGTCTGAAGTGGGACTTTGAATGTTAAACGTCTGCATTTTGTGATTTTGCGTATTCAAACTGTCTAAAAGCTCTAGGAATATGGATGCTAATGGATATTTTGAAAGAAAGTTAGAAGGAATGTATTTTTTAGCTGTATATTAATGGTTCTGAATCCCATTACGTAATTATCAGCTAGTCTTTATTCAGAAAAAGTTCTGTAAAGGGTTTGTCATAATTTAATTAATTAAAATGTAATTAATGAAGTGTAATGGCGAACAAATTGAGTAACTGCAAAAAGATTTTTTTTTTATTTAATTTTTTTAATTTTTTTAAAAGGTTAAATAGTTTTGAGTTTTGGCTTGGTAAACGAGCCTCTTTGTTTTAACAACATATGAAATACACGCAGAATGACTAAAAGCATAAGATGCAAGCTTCATGCCTTGTATCTCAAAGAACAAGGCACATTTGTCATAGGTTCCAAAAACTTATAGGTGTGGGCTTTGGGGAATTCAAGTATCTATTCTATAATTGTTTACCATTGTTATCTTCTTGCCATCACGTATAACCCTCATGCCTCATTTCCAAACTCTCTCATGCTTGCTAGGAAATTTATTTGTTGGCTATACTTGTGTTCTTGCTTCATAAATGTGCATGTGCACATATGCACATGTACACAGACTGGCATTGCATTGCAAACCTTGTGATTTCTTTGTCTATGCTTAAATTTTTTGGTCCTTGTTTTCTAAGCAAAACTAGTATTTATTAGATGATGAACTTTACAGTTTAATGTTTGATCTTAGTATGTTTCCTATCTTGATTTTATTATTTACAGGCGCTCAGTGCTGGAAAGGAAGTTAGCATCTTCGGATGTTTCAGAAGAGGAGCAAGTCAATATACTGAAGGAATTGGAGCGTAAAGAGACTGAGTACATGCGACTTAAACGGCACAAGATATGTGTGGATGACTTTGACCTTCTGACCATCATTGGGAGAGGGGCCTTTGGAGAGGTTAGAGATGTGGATATTTTATAAACTATATACAAGCTTCATTGTGAAGATTTTTGTTATTATTTTCTTTAACATTGTAGCAGTACCAAATTATTAATATTATTAATTATATATATATATATATATAACAAAAAAAAAAGCATTGCTAAGATATTAATTCTCAGTGTTAAGCTTGGTTCATATCTGGGAATTATTGTGTTAAACTCAGATGGTCATGGTGTCTAAAATTACTTAAATTGTACATTTTATATATATTAAAATTATTTTAGAAATAATATTAATTGTTCATTAATCAATCCCACACAAGAAATCAAAGTAAATTTTAAGGTAATAATTTACAGGAGTGGAAATCTTTATACACCACTAGTGAAGGAAAATCTGAAGGGAAATGAAGTTGGAGGTGGAGGCAGCCATGGTGGGAGTCTTGTGGTGGTGACAGTTGAGGGTGGAGTACTGGTGGTGATGAAGGTATTGTCAAAGATATTTTTGATGATAGTGATGTGTTGGTGCTAATCTTGGTGGTAATACAGTTGAGGCAGTAGTGATGGCATTAATAAAAGTGGCAATTATGGCATAAGTGAAGGTGGGCTGACCAATCATTGGAAGCTATGGTGATCCAGGAGTAGACACATCTTGGCACTTGTCAGTTGAGGCATGATGTTGGTGGATGATTTGGAAGGGTTTGGTGGTGGTGGTGGTGCTCACAATAGGTAGTACTGGCTTATGGAGGTGGTGGTGGTGGTGTGTGTGACAGCACTATAGATCAAGGTGAAGGCTGTGGTGTTTAATTTGCTAGAAGAGTTTGGGTGAAAGAAGAGGTTAAGGAACCAAACTTTTAATCGAGATGGGTAATTCATTGAACTTGGGCTGAAGTAGTCCCAACATATAGTGGAAAAAGGAGTAAATTCCTATCCTTGGTGAGGATATAAATGTTTCCTGGAAGTGGAATTCCAATTTTATAACTGGAAAGCTCCTTTGTGCTTAATGTGTGTCTTTAGAGAGAAAAAAATGCTTGTTGCTTTGTGAGAAAAGAGTTGCACTCAATGAAGTTGAAGTTCTTATTTTTGAAGACCTTATGAATGGACTTCAACCTCTTATTCGTTTTCAATTGTGGATTTCCTAGAATTCTTGGATACCATGAACTTTTGTTAACCTTTAATGTATATTGTATTTTATTTTGTATACGTCCCATGTACTAGGGTTGCTGCACTCTTTTTGCGCTTTTCTTTCCAATAAATTTTTACTTACAAAAGAAACATATAACCAACAATGGATTCCATTGAGCTTGCAGGATTTCAGTATCATTTTATGGGATTTTTTTCCCAATAAGAAAATGACTCCCATGAAAAAGATCAGGACTTCTTATTTAAACTTGAGAAAAAAGCTCCACTAGCTTAGGTAGTAAGAATTGACAAATTATTTTCTCTCTATTTTAAGTTACAATTTGACTGGTGAAAAAAGAAAAAATTGTGGTGACTAAATGACAAACTGTTTACTGTAGTTCTTGATAGGATATCCAAATTTTTCTTCAGGTATTTAGTTCAATGTTTTCCTGTTATCTTGTTTTTTCTGAGTACATTTCAACTGCCTTGTTTTTGGTTTGAATATGCTATTATGCTGGTTATTTGATTATTTGTCCTGGGGAGGTTTCGTACATTTTTGTTTGATGCTTATACATGACTATTTTACAGGTTAGACTGTGTCGAGAGAAGAAATCAGGCAACATCTATGCCATGAAGAAGTTAAAGAAGTCAGAAATGCTTAGCAGGGGACAGGTGAGATCTGGTATTATTAAAAGTTTAATTTAATATAGGTAATAAAGTTTTATTGAAAAAAGAAGAAGTTTTAAATTCTTTTAAAAGGTGCTATTAAACTTCAATGTAATACTCTTTATACTATTCTTCCACTAAATATATATAAGACCTTCTTGTTATTCTCCAAACTTTAACTGTATCTTTTCCTTCCTACTGTTAAATTTACCAGATGAAACGTTTGTTCTGTATTTCTTCTACTCTTGTAACTTTCTTGAGTGCCTTGGAATAGAATTTTGAGTTCTATAAAGCTCTAAATAATGGCCTTTCTAAAATTCTCTTGGTGATCTTAGAGATAGTTGAACTGTCCAAATGGTCCCTTCTCTGTAAAATGTGGAGTTGTCAAAAAAACAGACCTGGCAAAGGGTCTGTTTTTCTTTCTGTTTCACTTGCTTTTTATATACATGCTTTCTAGGAGAGAAAAAAGGATTGTAATTTACTACATACATTAGAACTAGTGGTTATTATGAGATATAACTCTCTTTTTCAATGTCAATAATTAGCTTGTTCTCTCAAATTTAGAAGAAATAGTAGAATTCATGAAAATTTAAGGTGCCATCTAATCTTTTAGGTACTGCTTTTCTGCTGTAAAGTGGGTGTATGATTTTTTCATATTGAGAAGTGATAACATTTGATTTCAAGAATCAGTATCATTAATACTCAATAATTCAACATTTAAGCAGCTTCCTTATGCAACAAATATGGTTTTCTTGTATTTTTGTCAAATAATCAAAGAGTAGTTTTTCAATGTTTCCCTAATTACTTCAAATTATCTTCACATATTACTGGCATAATTTGTTCATGCTCACTGATTGTCTATTCACAATGTAGGTTGAACATGTTAGAGCTGAAAGAAATTTGCTTGCAGAAGTTGCCAGTCACTTCATTGTGAAACTCTACTATTCCTTTCAAGATGCTGAATTCTTGTATCTAATTATGGAATATCTTCCTGGTGGTGACATGATGACTTTGCTCATGAGAGAAGAAACTTTGACTGAAATTGTTGCTAGATTTTACATTGCTCAAAGTGTTCTGGCCATAGAGTCTATTCATAAACATAACTATGTTCACAGGTCGGTATATTTTGGTGACATTTTACCAAGTTGTAAGGAAATTGAGAGTTTTTCTTTCAAGCAATAAAAGATAAGCCAATGGAGAGTCTAATTTGGTATATCTGTGACTTACTCTTTGCATATTTAACCATGATTGTTACAGAGATATAAAACCTGACAACCTCTTGTTGGATAAATATGGTCACATGAAGCTCTCTGATTTTGGCCTCTGCAAGCCTCTTGACTGCTCCAATTTATCTTCTATAAATGAAAATGAAGTCCTGGATGATGAGAACTTGAATGATACAATGGATATTGATGGATGCTTTTCAGATACTAAAACTGGGAGACGGTGGAAAAGCCCCCTTGAACAACTTCAGCATTGGCAGATGAACAGGAGGACATTGGTAGGGAAATATCCATTTTTTAGTGTCTTACTGATGTGGCATTTCACTATATTCTGTACTCAATTATGCGCAGACAAAAATGCTTGCAATTTCAATTTTAACAATTTCTAGATACAATATTTAATATCAGAAGAAGAATAACAATTGCATATGCATGAGCAACTGTGGCCCAATGAAGTGTTTTTTATATAAGACAAACAATATGGTTTTAGTGGGGCATGAAACATAGTGACCTTGGGACGCTTTGTATCTACCCACAAAAACTTGGTCATACTGGTTATTTCCAATGCTTTACCACCCAGAACACTATTTATCGTCTGGGCCATTGGATTAGTTCATAACCCATTGAAGATCTAATTGTATCTGTTGATTAATGAGGAATAATGTTCTTAAAGGTCCTTACATTCATGCTTTCTTATACATATGTTTTTTGTTTTAATTACAGGCTTATTCAACAGTCGGCACTCCAGATTATATTGCTCCGGAAGTATTGCTAAAGAAAGGATATGGTGTGGAGTGTGACTGGTCAGTTTATTTATAAAAAATGACTTACTTTCTTGAATTTCATGCAATGTGATTGGTTTCTGTCCATTTTGTGGGTGTTAAAATTTTGTTCTCATGTTATTAAGTGAATGCAATAGTTATTCTGTTTCACTTCACAATGCTGTGTTATTGAGTTGCAATAGTAGTTGAAAAATGGTAGGATAAACATTATGATTTGTCAGTATAGGTATGTTGTAAGAAGCAAAACAGATTTAATTGGATTTGGACTATTTTTTCTTGGGATGCACCTATTATAAAACGGAGTATAAATAGCAATTAGGCCCTGTTTGGTTGGGAGGATGGAGAGTATAGAGAGGATCACAACATTGGAGGAAAGAAAAGAGTTCTTTTCCTTCATGCGTGTTGGTAGATAGAAAATAAATATTGTAGAAAAATAAGAAGATAGAAAATGTAGTTTGTATGAATTTACTGCTATGCTCTTATTACATAAGTGTAGTTTTTCCATTAGTATATAAGAATTAAGAACTAATCTTTTCCATTAAAATAATATGAATAGCTAAATTAGTTTAAGATTCATTCTTTACCCATCCATTTTGTTTCTAAAAATAAAAAGGAAACCACGATCTTTACCCTGCTAACCATTTTTTATCTTGCTTGTAATTATCATTTGTTTACAAATAATAATCCGCACTTAAAACATGATCTTACATTGCCTTTGCCAATTATCTCTTCTCATTTGTTATTTCAATATCTATCTCAATTGTCAATGTTGGAAAGAATTTTATGTAATTTATATGATCTTCAACAATAATTAAAATTTACTTATTGTAACTATAAAAAAATACCCAAGAACCTGGCACATCTCCCATACAAGAAAACTCTCATGTGTTGGATAAAACCAAAAACAAGTAAACAACCAATGGCAACTTCTCAATCACAGCACCTCTCCCAACCTCATATTATTCATATTATCAACAAATTAAATAAAGAAACCAACCCAAAAAAAAAAAAAACTCTCTGTGAAACAGAAATACAATATGGCCATGGCACCATTTCTTTCAAAAGGCTGATTTTGGCTTAATGTGGGGGCATGAAGTCGGCTCACCATTCTATGGCCCCATCTCTGCCTAATGGATCCAGGTTTAGAGTGCAACCCATTTTTCAGGTGTTTCCAATTCGGATTGGGCTTCTGGTTTTGCTCTGCCTCAAATGAGACTATACAGTGATTTTTTGAGTCTGAGAAGAAGGATCAGCAACACGACTAAGTTTTCTGCTACATTATTAGCAATGGATCTTATGAGGGGAAAAAAAAAAGGGTTTTTGGTGAGACAGGTGTTTGGCAACGGTAATCTGGATATGGGTAAAAGCATCATTTAAATTTCTTTCCCCATTTTCCATCATCTTTTCTCCACCTATTTGGTCAAATTTGTATTGGTGGGCCCATGTGGAAAATTCCTGGCCAAACCCTCCCTTTCTTCCCTATTTTCAACCCAATTAAGCAGTTGAAAAAGGCAATCTCTCCTTAGTTTTCTTTCCTCCCATTCTATCCTCCCAATTTTATCTGAATCAAACATAACCTAAAGTTTAAAATGTTGTATATATAGGTATATACAAGGATAGGTTGTAATAATGATGGTTGAGTTTGGAGAATATGGTTTTATAAAGTGAAAATTCAAGTTCTGGAATTTTCTAAGTGAAAATTTAAAATCTGAATTTTCTGGAATTTTCTAGAATTTTCTGGCGACTATTGAGAAAGATTGAAGAGGTTTCAATCTTTGTTAACCGCTTTATGAAAAGGTAACTAACTCTCCACACGTGCCTTTTCATGAAACATAACGAGATTTCAATCTTTGTTAACCGCTTTATGAAAAAATAACTAACTCTCCATACGTGTTTTTTCATAAAACATAACGAGATTTTATGAAATAACTAACTCTCCATACGTGCCTTTTCATGAAACATAACCCTATGGGTATAAGTAGAGGCTTATGTTCTCTTGAAAAACTAACTTCACAAAATCAAAACTGGAGAGAAACACAAGAAATCCTGTGGTCATTCTCCAGAATTGCTATCTGTAGAACCCAACAACTTGGTTGTATCCTGAAGACAAATTTGCGATAAGTAGCAACAAAAGTGTGGGGGGCAAAAATTGTCTAAGGAAAATGATATAGTCCCTCCAAGTTATCTATTTTCCTTTGTCTTTTTCGTTAATCTTATTCTTCCATTATTACTTTGTGTAATATTCCCAACATAAAATGTCCAAAAACAAAGTCATGTTTTCAAAAGAGTTTTTTAAATTATGCCAAAATAAATCTGATTTGTGGAAATTTGGCATTTGAAACCATCTAGTTTGATGTATGCAAAAGCACTAGAAGAACATAAGATGGGATTGAGAGTATTGCAGAATTAGTTTGGGTTCTTGGGCTCTATACCTTAAATTTTGTTTAGTTCTAAGATGTTTCCTGCACTTTTTAAAAAGAATTGGATAATGCAATCACATTTTTTTTAGTGAAAAGATCGTTTATGGTTGCTTTTGCTTTGGAGGTTGAAGATGGCTCTTCTATATCATTATAGGGACAAATTATTGTGAAGTATAGAGGAATACTCACACACTTACAGATGGAGATTTAAGTAATACCTTTTTTTTTTGACGAGTAAACTAGTGTTGTTCCTTGTTTAAGCCTTCCCTGAATTCTTATCTAGTTGCCTGGTTGCAGGTGGTCGCTTGGTGCAATAATGTATGAGATGCTGGTTGGCTATCCCCCATTTTATTCCGATGATCCAGTAACAGCTTGCAGAAAGGTTAATTTGCCAAAAGCACTTGTTTTGACTTTAACTTTTCAGCTGAAACATATGATGTCTAATTAGCTTGTAGGTTATCCTATTTGATATGCCTTACTTATTTTTGCCTCTTGCTTTATTCTGACGGGAAATTATTGTGTACTTCCAGAGTACCATAAATGCCTCACATGAATGGTGGGTTTCACTAATTAAATTCATGATGAGACCCACTATTCATGTGAGAGGAGGGAGTACGTATTTATAGTACTCCGGAAGTACTTAATAATTTTCCTATTCTGACATGTTTTATTTATTTATTAATTTAATGCCTCCTTTTGTATTTTTCAGTCCTAAGGCTGGGCTAGCCATTGACCATGAGTCCTCTCCCTACCCTAATCTCCTCTCCTCTTTGAAGGAAAAAATAAAATCTAATAAATGTAGAACACTTGTGTTCTAGCATCTAGTATTATTGCAAAAGATTAAGCTAATAGAAAATCGTGAATTTAATCATTCATCAATTCTTTTAATAATATTAAAGTGCTTATTATCACGTTGAGATGGATTTATATAGTTTTTCTTGGATATAATTAATTATAATTTATTATAAATAAATAGCTATTTTTTCTTTTCCGTCCCTTGGAAGGCCATTGGCTATGGGCTACACAATGAGAGGTGGTTTTTCTCCCTTTTAAATCCCTTTGGTGGGTTGGATTTGAAGATCTCTGGTGTGACACCAAAGACTTTTAATTTCTCAACCTTAGCATCAAAAATTGGACTTTGGAATTTACATGAAGCCTAGTGAAGATTTAACTTTCTATAATAATGTACTGCGCTATAAATTGATGTTTCAGGAGAAGGTGCTTTTGTTCCTTTTTATCAATGTTTCTTTTGTTAGAGGTGAATAAACAACTTGCCTGGTTCATTAATATGTAGAGTACAATCATATGGGGAAGGGAAAGGAACATGACCCCTTCAAACTCAAGACAAGACAAAATGGGCATGAGGAACTAAATTTAAACTTCAAAGAAATTGCATTATTAGCAACACAACATAGTGGAGTTTTGGTAGATGTGAATCATAGAGTTACTTAAGAAAATCATTGATTAGATATTTTCCCACATTTCCTTTTTTGTGGTCATTTTGTCTTTCCCCTAGTCCTTATTAAGTCATTCTCTATTAATTATTGTAAAGTTTGTAACATATTCCTATTTCTGTTGTTAATTGTTTAAAGTTAAGTTATATGTGATGAGTTCCTTGACATATTGCTTAATATATGTTAGATTGTGCACTGGAAACATCATTTAAAATTTCCAGATGAGGCAAGATTGACACCTGAAGCAAAGGATCTGATCTGTAGATTGCTTTGTGATGTTGAACATAGGCTTGGCACTGGAGGGGCAGACCAAATTAAAGTGTGCTCTCTCTCTCTCACTCTATTATATTTAAAACTTTTCATTCTAATATTGTTCTAACTTGTAAAAAAAAAATTCAATGGTACCTTTACCAGGCTCATCCCTGGTTCAAAGATGTGGTATGGGACAAACTCTATGAAATGGAGGCAGCATTTAAGCCAGAGGTCAATGGGGAACTTGATACACAAAATTTTATGAAATTCGATGAGGTAATGTGTCACAAATTCATCCTTCATCATTGGGAAGAGACCATTGGTTGTGTAGTTGTGTTTGACTTTCAATTGAATTGTTGAATGCAATAGTTTCTTGTAGCTCTGTTTGTTTCAACAATGATGTTTTCTAGAAAATAAGTCATTTTCCAAGAATCATTTTCAATAAAACTATCTCATTTTTCAATGTTTGGTAGTACCTTTAAATGAGTTGAAAAACAACCTCCTAACTTCCCTTATTTAGTTTGCTGATAGAGTTGTTTTCCAAAAAAATTTAGTGGACAACAATCTCTAAAAATAAGCCATACTTTTTACGTTGACCAAAGACAGTTTTCTTTTGACTTATCTTTTTTTTACACTACTAAACACTGGAAAACACAGAAAACTATCTTTACACAAGGTTTTTCATTGAAACAAACGAAGCGTAGTTATGTGTTAAATGAGATAAGGCCTTTTCCATTATTGATCATAAAAAGGAAATCACTATTCTTTTTGCTGTCTCCATAATCAGTAGTCACACAAGGAGTTGACATTCTACTTTTGAGTAGATTTGATTTTATTGTTATTATTTTTTTAAATTTTATTAAGATAAGGATTCTTTACAGAGGTATTGAGGTAATGAAGCTTCTTTCTTTCTTTCTTTCTAAATGAGAATTTTTTTTTTTTTTTTTTCATATAAAATTTTAAACCTAGCTATATATATATATATATAAAAGCAGAGACCTCATGCGGAAGAGCACGAGGTTCTACCAAGTGGCGCATTCTATGCAAAAAGAATTGAAATATTCTCAAGTGCCACATCAGAGATAAGAACAAATTAAATATTGACTTTTTGTTTTATTTGGTTCAATGTTTCAAGACTTTTCTAATTAAAAAATAAATATTCTTTGTGTCATTTGGTTCAATGTTTCAAGACTTTTTATCCCTCACATATACACACAAAACTCTTTTGCATTTTAATTCACCATTTTAATCTCTTGCACTTCTACCCCTTTAGGGCCCGATTGGTAAGAGGATTTTTGTTTTTGTTTTTAAAACAGTATAAAAACAATTTAAAAAAAAAATTGAACTTGAAACTAGTTTTCAGATAATAATTTTTATATTTTACGTGTTTGGCTCCCACTTTTAAGAACAATTTTCAAAATACTAAAAACAAAAAATAATTTCTATTTTTGAGATTTATTTATTTATTTTTAAATATTTACAAAAAATAATGTGTAAAATCTGTAGATTACTTTTTTTTGGGTGGATAATGATAATGGAATAGAGCTGATCAATTTTTTTTTTTTAATGATAAGTTTCAAATTTGAAGTGTAGGAATTCTTTTTGTGTTAAAATAAGTCTCTTAATTTAAGAGATAAAAGAGTTTGGACAAATATGTGGGGTCCATTGTTTTTAATTTATTTCCAACTATGTCATTAAAAATATTTTTTGTATCCTAAAAATACCCCTTTAGCTGTTTTCAAAATCATGTTCTAAATTAGGAAAATAGGATACAAGTTTTTGAAAACTGTATTTAGAAAATATTAGCCAAACAATAAATTCAAGTGTGGGACTCACCATTTTATGGATTGCAGAGCAAAAAATTATATTTAAATACTCTTACCAAATAGACCCTTATATATACCTACTCATTGCCCTTCATGCCATCCCGTGTCAAATACACACAAACCAAAAACGATGTTATTTACCTTAAATGTTTCAACAACACTTACCTAGCTCTAACGTTGTTGTTTTATCTAATCCTAACTTGTATGAGTTGGCTATAACCAAGGAAGGAGGGTTGCATTTTATATTGAGTGACAATGGCAATTACGATTTTGATGTTAAGGTTGGATTTTGTAGATTTGTGGGTTTTGTAAATAATGTTATTGACTGTGGGTGTTTGGTATGTGTATTTTGTTTTAGAATTAAGGAGAAAGAGAAATATACATTCTATATCAACTTTTATTCTATAACATTCCTCCAAAGTTTTTTTTTTTTTTTTACTTCAATTGAATAATTATAATGAATATGTGTGTGCAATTTATAATTGTTTCTTTTTATGATGAACTCATTTTTAATAAATTTCTATAACAATTATGCTATAGTATATATACAACATTCTCCAAAATCATCTTACATAACACATTACAACATTATCCGTGCATCACACTGGTAACTTACTAGTATGTTTAAAATTTAGGACCAGGGTGCATGCTGGTTGGGTACTTAATGGATTTGGTATTTGAACTCTATAATTAAGCTTTACATGATAAAAAATATCTTGTTATCATCCTTCTAAGAGTAATTTTTAAGTGATTAAATTCACCATTTCTTTTTAGATTAAGTTTTTGGACGGTAGTTTATAATATCAAAGCAGGCAGTCTTGAGTTTGAACCATGCCTTTGCTCTACTTCCCATTTAAAAGGTAAAAAATTCCATGTGTTAGGTGCCACTTATAGAGGGGAAGTTTGTGCCCAAATGTGAGGGGGAGTGCAAGAATAATGTTTAAGTGATTCACTTTTTTTATTCACTTAAGCTTTTGGAACAAGAGGGGTAGTTTATCAATCCTTTTTGTTTGCAGGCTTTTTTATAAAAAAAAAAAAAATTGTCACTAAGTTTATGATATTTGATTGCAATCTTTCTTCTATTTAAATGGATCTTTCTAGATCTTTGCTTATGTTCAGTATGATGCCTTTTGTACCATGGCCATGACAAAAATTTTAATTGTGGCATAGGTGAAAAATCCAACACCATCAAGAGCTGGATCCGGACCTATGAGGAAGGTATGCAATCTTTTGCACAAAAGGACGATAAAATCCTATTGGCAAATATAAAATAACTTATACATGTGCTTGTTAAGTATTTCTTGATTTAAATAAAAAACCAAAACAAGAGATAAAATGTGCTTCAGCCAATGACGGACAGTCATTAGACTTTTTAGGCATGGGAGTGAGGGTGAGTTTGAATAAATAGATAAATAAAAGAGTACCAGGAAGTTAATGAAAAGGAAAGCGTGGAAATATAAACCCAACAAGGTTCTCTAGTCATTCCAACTATGTTGTCCAAACATCATGAACATGTAAGGTAAGGATGCACTATCTTATGAAATTAGATGGCCCCATTCTGTGTGACAGTGTTTTATATGGTAATAGCCCATCCATGTAAATGGAACAAAGCATAGCCATGCTATTACTTATGACAAGAACTTGAAACGGTGCTAATAGAACCTAAAATTGATTCCATAAAATTAGTTTGGTGTGGTCCCCATTTTGTGAAATTGCCTTATTCAAATATTGGCTCAAATGTTACCTTATATAGATTTCCTTTTGGCGTTATGTTCTCCTTATATACGGTAGATATATTGGTGAAAAGAACCCATTCTTCTTCAAGAGAAAGAGGGTGGGGGTGGAGGGGGGAGTGAGAGAGAGAAGAATAAGACATATACAATTAGTGTGCAGCATGGGGGCATGGAATTTTGGTCTAAAGCTGTAAACCATCTGTTCTTATTTGGTGGACATATATTCAGCCCTTAAGCTCCAGTGCATCTCTTCCTCAGGCTACATCATAACTTTGTCACTAACGTTGCCTATCTGCGTAGGAACCTTTTTTGGCCAGTATATGCATAACATATAAGAGTCATGCTTACTTGAATATGTTCTGATTTAATGCTTTTGTGTACTTATCATTAGGCATCTTATTATTGTGCTATGACTTTGTTGGCAGATGCATTTGACTCCTAAAGATCTTAATTTTGTTGGCTATACATACAAGAACTTTGATGCTGTCAAAGGGTTGCATAATACTTTTGGTATGGTAAATTCGTTCTAGTTGAGTATAAATTTCTCTTTCTTTTCTTTTTCCCTTCTTGATAAAACAAAGCTATTAGCGAAATTATATCATGATACTGCATTGCTACCTTTTTAACTTGGTGGTCACATTTTTCTTTCAAGTATGATTAACTAATTTTAAATCATTTTCTGCTTATACGATGCTTGTGCACTGCCCATGAGACAGAAGCTATTAAATTATAAGCTTATCTAATATGCTCAACATTTAGCAGTCTTATACATTTAGCATGCGTTTGGTTGTTTCTCCAAAAAAAAAAAGTGTGTATGTGTTTTACTAATTGTTATTTGCTGAAAGTACAGTATAAAAGGAGGGGGAATTTTTTTTTGCGTGTGGGGCCTGCCAAAATAAGCACACAAAGGTGGCTTTTGTGGGGCTTGCCAAACTTGTAATGTTTGAAACAAGGACATTAATTCACTGTGTTATTATACCTTAAATTTTAACTGACAAGGTTAAAGATGCTTGTATATTGGCTTAGAATGGTGCATGCTTGGATTATCAATTTTTCTTCAATTAAGTTAGTACTTGACATCCCCATCTTGGTTAAGATCTGTACCTGGTTTTTCAAATGAAATCCTTTTCTGATAATATCAACAATAGCAAGTGTCAAATATAAATGATATTGTAACCTGTACTTCACTTTGTAAACAATCCAAACTCTCTAATTTTGGTAGACCTGCTTGTGTATTTAGCCTTCTCTGTCATAGCCAACAAGAAGATTTTCAATTAATTTCATGATTGCAGATTTGAAGAGGAGCACATCACCAAAGCGGACATCAACTGACTCTTTCCTCAGTAATAGATCCTAGTCCAGTGCTAGCATTGTTGAGTGTGCTTTTTGTATATCATATCTAGTAGTAATTTTCTAATGGATAATATTCCTTGCTAGGTGACTCTGCAGTGGACTTCTCTGCTGCTGACGACTTGGATGCAAAGCTGCTTGCAGCATCTGGGGATTCCATGTCACAGTGAAGAGTAACTGACCCTCACCATGTAAAAGAAAAAACATCTTGATTCTTGTGGAATAGATGGACAGGCCCTCTTATGAAGATGGTGGGTATATCTGCTTACTTTTCAGTCAGGTTTTGCTCTATTCTGCATTATCAATGAGTTAACTGGCACAATGTTGCAGGACTTCTAAGTGTACAGTAATGTTGAGGAACTTGAAGAATACCCTTCGATGGGTTGGTTGGTAGCATTAGTAGTAGTTATAATTGGAAAGTTTTTGTATCAAGTAGGAATCTTGAAATCATGTTCAGGTCCTGACTACCCAGGTTGGCGGACTATGCCTTCTCTTGCGGCAGTTTCTGGCGCCTTTTTTCTTTTCTTTTTAAGTTTTGTTCTACTTCATTGTAGTCTAGGAGCCTGTAAAATGCTTTATGGGTGTATTGAAGATAAACATTCTGAATCTGAAAACTGGTATTGTATAAAGGACAGCCTAGGGCTCTGGTGAGCAGATATGAAATCAAGTTTTTACTTCCAAAAATTGAATAATAATGTCTTTAACTCTTGAAATGGACAAATGTCTTTTATCTGTAAGCAATATTTGGCATACCCTAAAAAATTAGTAATATGTAGGGGTGATCTACTGTTTCTCATAGAAATTTGTTTTCAAATAAATAGCATTTTCATATCTTTCACTTCTTTGAACCTAGGCAACCCTGGGGCAACTAAGTAGGGGTGTGTAGCCAACCCACCTACCCACCAAAATAGACCTGATCCATCCCAATCCACTGGGTTGGTTCTGTTTTTAGGGGTTGGTGGGTTGGGTTAGATTGTGAATTTTTTTTTTGCAATTGGTCGAGTTGGGTTTGAGTCATAAGATTTACAAATCCGCTTAACTTGACCTGACTCACTTATATTTAATATATTTTAAAATTTTAAATAATATATTATACAATTTTGTTATTTACTTTTTGGCTTCTCTTCCTAAATAAAACCCAAACCTTGAGTTCTCTTCATTTCAATCTCCATCTTATCTCACATGTTAGCTTGAACTTTGAATCACGGTTAAAATTTAAAATAGTTTTGTTGTAGTGTTGTTCTAATATTCAATTTAATAATAATAATAGTAATTAAAAAAAATTGTACAACCCATGTCTAATCTGATCCATGTGAGTTGGGTTAAGTTTGATTATTTTTAACCCACTATTAGGTTGAAATAACCCCTCAACCTGACCCATTTACACCCTTACAGGCAGGGGTGTTCACGGTACGGTGCGGTTTTTGACTATTTTTAGCATTGCACTTTATGGTGCGGTTTAGTCAAAACCATAAGTGCGTCGTACCTAAATTTGTGGTTATATGTGCGGTGCACTATGATGCGGTTTAGAGTTTAACCCAAAATTATAATCGCAACGCATCTCATTTTAACGGTTACATGTGTGGTACGATGTATAAGATGCGGATTTAAGACAATATATTTTTCAAATTTTGGGTTTTTCTATTCCAGCCCAAAACTGATTTTTTTCCTTTATTTTAAGCCAAGTTTTAAACTATTGAGCTAATTTTTCTTTATTTTGGGTTGACTTTTCTTATCAACACTTGCTAAGGTTATTAATTTTTTTTTTTTTTTTGAAAACTAGGGTTATTAAACTATTAATAATATATTTAATATTAACAAATAAATATATTAATATATAGAGAGGGTGTGGTGTGATCCTGTGCGGTGCGGTTTGTGCGGTTTTCTTATTATAAAACTGCAAACTGCATTGCACCATGCGATGCTGTGCACTATTACTTGCAATGCGGTTATGCCATGTTGCAGGCAATTTTAGTGCGGTTTGATGAACACCTCTTACAACTAAAGATAAAAATTTGGAATTAAAAAGGAATTATATGATCTTCATTGATTATACTGCAAGAACAATGTCTAATATGAGATGTTGCCTTATTGCCATAATTAATGAGCTATACAAATGACATCTTTGGTTTTTTTTTTATTTTTATTTTTTTATTATTATTTTTTTTTAATAATGAAATTCTTTGGTATTGTATTGATCTAGAAAAGTTTCATGAAATAATGAATTTTTTTATATACATTTTTGTACCTTGTGAATTCCGCCCTTCTTGAGGGTTGGGTGCTTGTCTAATGTCAACCTCGACCCTAGATTGGAGGCTGAATTAGTGTGAGCCAACTAGATTTCAGGCTTAAAAGAAATTTTTTTTTTTTGATTGAGTTTATATATATACAATGAAAGAGGGAGAGTTGAATCATGGATATCTCTTTTAGAAAGAGTAAGAGGTATCAATTGAGATATAAGGCTCTTAACCTAATTAAATCCTAATGTGTCCAAAGTTCAAAATAAACAAAACACACTTAACCAAAAAACTTTCAGTAAGCAAGCTCATGCACTACAATCTTTTATTTTTGAATGCCAAAAAGTATCAAGGAAAATATCTCCAAAAAAGAGAATCAAGGGCAATAAAAGACTTCAAACTCTTGTACTACAATTGATTCTTGTTCTTTACATATATCGTATTTATTCTTGAATCATACTTAAATTAATCAACTATTAAATACTTATGTAATTAGAAAAAGACAAAGATTAATTAATTGTAAGTATCATCAAGACACGGATATTGTTGTTGTTATTATCTTATGGCAAGGGCGGAGCTTGGTCGATTGGGGGGGGGGGGGGGGGGGGATTACCCCCTGGCTCCACCCAAACCCCCATTTTTTTATAGTATACATATGACAATCATATATTTTGAACTTTATGTGGTTCAAGTTGAATTTTTGTTAATGTTTTGCATTGTTGGAGAAAGAAATCTAAGATAATGTTATTTTCAAATTATGTTCCATAGTGATTAGTACATATACATACATTTTTGTATCAATACAAATACACACGCACTCACGTGCGCATGCACACACACACAATAAGAGTAGAACATAAGAAATAAACGTTTTAAACTTTAATTGAAGAGAAAGAATATTACCTTTCAAAAGTGTTGAACTTTCTTTTTTTTATGTTATGAATTTTTTTGCATAAGAAAATGAGTAAGTAATAAATTTTGGAAACAATAATATAACAAAATCCATAATTTTATATCAATTTCATATTAAACTCTAAAGTTCATGCACATTATTTGCTAATAGGCCTGTCCATGGGTGGGGTTGGGTTGGTTTTGGACCCAAATTGGACTTGACCTGCCGGCGTTGAGTGGAGGGTGGAGGAACCCAAAACTGACCGCCGGCATCAATCGATCGAGTTAGTTTTAGGTGAGGGTGAGTGTTGGTCGGTTTGGTTCAGGGACGGACGCAGGAATTCAAGCTAGGGGGGGCCAGAAATAAGCGGAAAAAAAAAAATTTCGGGAGGTTGTTGTGGACCTTTTTTAATGTAAGCCCGTCGAATTTCATCTAACAACCTATAAAAAAAAATTGCTATATTATGGTTGAAAATTTTTTATCAAGGGGACTCTGAAATTTTATCACTTTTTTATTTTATAGCAATTACAAAAAATTGCTCCGTTTGATAAAAATTGAAATCTATAGAGTAACATGGGGAGTTGAAACGACGATGCTTCGCTCTTGTACCAATAAAGTCACTATAACTTAGTCAAGTGTCACAGTCACTCTCTCTCTCTCTCTCTTTCTCTCTGTCTCCTCCTTCCACCTCCATGAAGGAGAGGACTTTTGGGTTTCCTTTCTCTTCTTCTCTCAAAATTTGATACTTCCAAAACCCAAAAAGACAAAAACCTCTCTCATTTTGTTAAAAACTCCTACATTTTTTATTTTCAGACATCCTTAATCTCTGTCTTTACTCATGGCCAAACCTAGACCTTGGAAAAAGGACTTGGATGCCTACGCCATTAGAGGCACTACAACGGTTGTTAAAGGTAACAGACTTTTCAACTAACACAACCCCATTTCTTTGAAAAATTTTCAATTTCAGAGATGTAATTTGGTGGAGTCGTTGAAGTACGAGAACGGAAAGCCGTTGAAGTATGAGATGGGTCTCGCAACTCACAAACGTCACGGTGTCACGGCAACACGGTGTGGGCGTGGGCGGCGGCGTCACGGCGTGGGTGAGTGGGTCTCCGTCTCTCTGAGTACTCTCTATCTCTACTTTGTCTTGCCTCTCTATCTCTCTGTCTCGCCTCTCACTTCCGTTTCTTTTTTTCTTTTGTTTCCTTCATTTCGTGTTTTGCTTTCTCCGTTTAGTTTTGGACTGTTGAGAGTGAGAGCTGAGTGTTTTTTTTTTTTTTTTTTTTTAAAGATTTACATGGGTCATGGGCTCCTGGGCTGGCCGAATGATGGGCTAGGGTTCATGATTTTTGTGAGGGGGGCTGGGCTAAAAACTCAGGGGGTGCCGGGCTAAAAACTCAAGGGCCTAAGCCCTTTTTTTTGAAAATTTTACTTGCTAAAAAAAATTTCTTTTGGACCTAAGGGGGGCCCGGGCCCCCTTAGCCCTCTACCTGGGTCCGTCCCTGGTTTGGTTGGTCGCTGGAATCTGTAAAAATGTTGCCAGAATTTGCATTTTTTTTGCAGGAATTTGCATTTTTTTTTTCGCTAAAAATTGCTGAGATTTGGCCGAATCTAGCTAAATCCCACAACCCTAGTTGAGATCTAGTTGGATTTAGTCAAGATCTTGCTAGGTCGGGTCAAGATCTTGTCAGATCTAGCTTGATTTTGTCGGATTTGGCTTGATTTTTTATAGAGCTCTAATCGAGTTCAGGTTGCTCGGGTTTTGGAGAAGCAAACCCGTCACTTGACTCGCTAACATCGATTCTTGGAATCGGAAACCCACCGTTGACTAATTGGAGTTTCGGTTCGGGTTGTAATCGGGTTGACGTTGGGCAGGTTGGTCGGTTTTTCGAGCCATGGTTAGGTCTGGACACCCCTATTTGCTAACATAAAGTACATGCATAATGGTTACTATTTGATTTTAAATTGTAACTGTAAAGACCCAATTTGAGTTCCTAGCCCAGCACGTGGATGGATTTAGGCCTAAAAAGCCCAAAACAATGAATTTGTGGAGGAATGGGTTGGAAAACTGGGCTTTAGTTGGTCAAACAACGAGCTAGATAGGTTTGATGACAAAAAGATGAAAATGGACAACTGTAAAATGAAGAAAGAACGTCCTCGGCGAAATACAAGGACAATAGTTCTTATATAATACTCTTAGATAACGTTACAAGTTTGATTGCGGATTGCTACAGTATTTATTTTCTCAATTTTCCGATCTCCCATCTTGTTTTCTTCTTCTTCTTTTATACTTTCCACCTTCCACTTGTATGCTAGATGGTTAGGGTTGATACTTGTCCCATCAGCACTTCTCATAAGTCCTCAGATAGTAGCTGTTCAGGTATCACTTCTACATTAATGCGGCCAGGGGATTAGCTGCAGTGCATTTAATGCGGAGGTAGCAGCTTTCTCCCCAGATATTTTGAGGCTCATCCTTATCTTATATCTCTGCAGTGGTTGTCCACCCCAACTGAATTTCAGGATTTGTCATCCTTACTGTCAAACCATCTTCTAGGACCTCGGCCAAGTTCGGCCGAGGAAGTTTTCATCCTCGGCACACTCTCCAGAGCCATTATGACCAAACCCCACATTTTATTTATCAGCACAATCTCCTCTGACGAAGACATCTCCTCCTCGGGTAGATCCTCGTTCTCGGCTTGGGCCACTGGCCCAATACATGAATAAATAATGAACTTCTGGGCCCAAGGGCCCTATAGTAACAATTTAATCATTTTATGAGTAACATAACCAACATAAACTGTACTAAGTTTAACTAATTAATAAAAGTCATTGCATGAGAATTATAAGTGGAATTGCGTGCATAAATGGTTACTGTATGGGGTAGAAATTCGAGGCCCAATTAATGATTGGGCTTGGATCAAGGCCACTAAAATTCATTTGTAAATATGGGTTTATGGACCAACACTTGGACTCCTAAATGATAGACTATGTCAAAAAAAGAAAGTAAATGCAGAAAGATTAGATTTAACTAGGTTGATTAAGGGAAAAGAGTTAAATTTATCTTTCCTCAGAATGGTTGAGGAGCCTTTTACACTTGATGGATTACAAAGGTAAGTATTTTCTTTCTAGAATTGAGGATTCGATCTTTGTTCACTAGGGATCCGCCTTTAGGATACTTATCCCATCCTCCCTTTTGAGGCCATGCTAAGTAGATTATAGGCCGTGCTAGCATTGTTCAAGTGTCATTCAGCCATTAATGTGGCTGGTATGATTGGTGTAGTGTATTCAATGTGGAGGTGATGAATGCTTTTTTGGAAAGCTTCCCTTCCTCCTTATCCATACTAGTCACTATTGCCTCCCTCAGCTCCCATATTCTGGCCTCGTATGGTCTCCATCTCACTTTTCTCGCGTGGTCCTTATTCGAGGGTCTTCCTTGAGCTATCCAACTCTTCGACAAAATGCCCCTTTTTCTGGGTCATTTGGGCCTACTTGGATCAAGTTGATTATCACTTGGGCCTTCATACTCCTCATACCAAGCCCAATAACACTAGTACTCTTAGCCTCTCACAGTTACTATTTGGTTTCAAATTGTAATAATTTAATAATTTTATAAGTAACAAAACTGACATAAGCTGTACTTGAGATTTTTACCTAATTAATAAAAGTTATTGCATGAGAATTATAAGTGGAATTTTGAATATTAAATAATTACAACATGATTTTTATTAATATATAAAAATCCTAACAAATAAAAAAATATAATAAATATGCTATTTTTAACGGATTTTCTAACATAAAATACTGCTTTATATTGGCATAAGCATCATTTTATTATTATGATTGTTCTTAAGTATTTTATAGATGTGTTCGTGTTGTGTTCATGCGTTATGTACTTGTTTCTATATATGTTTGTAAATGTATGGAGACACGTATATTAATTATAAATTTTACTCTTTGGAGTCAAACCTTGACTTCGCCACTAATTATAGGTTATTATTATTATTATTAACTTTTTTATTTTTGTCAAGAGGAATCAGGGACACAATTTTTTTTTTCTTTCTTTTCTTGAGAAACATGATGTTTGGTATTGTTAGCGAAGAAAAAGTGATTAGTCTATATATATATATATATATATATATATAACCGAAGCCTCTGTTGGCACCACAATTTTCCACGTCAGCACAATATTTAAAAAATAAAAAATAAAAATAAAAACATTATAACACCTCAAAACCCTAGCAACCTTACCCTCAAAACCCTAGCAACCTTACCCCTCTCTCAAGTTAAGAAATATAAAGCCACAGTTTCTGCAAACTCTCTCTCTCCAAACGTAAATATCAAATTCAACCCCTTTAATTTCTCTTTATATTTTTGAGACTTCTATAGAGTTATAGTGAGTTATGCTGATTTTGTTTTTTGTGTGTGCGTATAGATGGTCATAATACTCCGGTATTCCAAGAAAAATTTGTGTTTTCGTTAATTGAAGGCCTTAGAGAGATAAGTGTTGTAGTTTGGAACAGCAATACAAAAGACGATTTCATTGGCAGCGGAAAGTAATTACTTTGTCTCATATTTTTGTTTTTTGAATTGATTTTGTGTGCTTTTTAGACCCTTTTGGATCAATTTTGTTAATTGAGTGTTTTTTTTTTTTTTTTTTGATAGGGTCCAATTGGGAAAGGTTCTTTCAAAGGGTTACGACGACCGCACTTGGTATCTGTATACTAATAGTGGGGGGTAAGTGCTATAAATTACTAACCTTTTAAGTGTATAATCTGTTTCTAAAATTATCTATAATATTTTGTCCTCCGAAAATTTTATCTCTTTAATTTTATTATATTGTGTTTCTTAAACTATAGACAGATTTTCTTTATTTCTTATTTTCAATAATAAATCATTTTATTGCAATACCGGTAATTGTTTGAGAAATCCAATATGTTCATATCTCTATAGAATAGAGAATAGTAGAATCCAATTTTATTACAACTACTTAAATTGAGTTGACTTAATTCCGTACAATTACAAAGTATAGCAAGAAAGATAATGGAATTAATTTTTGTAATTTTTATTTTCTTTCCATGTTTTTATTGTTGATGAGAAATTAAGGCTCAGTTGTACAATATGTGTAAATTTTTCAGAAGGCTACTTTAAATAGTAAGTCAATGTGTCTCTTACATTTGGGTATTAGTTTAGAATTATTTTCAAATGATTGTACTAATAAAAGTGAATGTGTATAAATTTTGTTTAACTATCCCGTGCATCGTACGGGTTAGCGACTAGTTTATGTAAAAATGATTGTTCACGGCTCATAATTGATCACTTTAACAAGATGTGACAACAAATGTAGCAAGTGACATAATCCTAAAAGTACTGTTTTTTTAATGTGCTACTTTGCATGTTAAGTTGTTACGATTTTACAAGTAAGGACCATGTGTTTAAAAGTCAACCGACTAGGTCCAATGAGTTAGAAGTTTTTTAACGTTATTTATCATTGGCATTGTTGTACCGTTATTCTTATTTTTTATCATCATGCAAAGGCACAAACATTTCAACTCCTATTTCCACGAGTATTGCCTTGTATATAGACTTATTTGGAAATGAAAAAGTTCACGACTACCATCAAAACCAGTTTTTGTTGTCTATTGCACAAAACCACGTGACCTCTATCACTATTACTCATAGTCAAACCACCACTTTTGAATTTTGATTCTTTAACTCCATGAAAATTCAAGGTTTTTATTTTTATTTTTAAATTTTTTATAGTTGATAATTTTAAGTCATAAAAATTATAAATTTGTAAGAGGGTATGTTTAGATGTATATCATATGTTTAAAATAAATTCATATATTTATATATACTCATTTAGTAATCGCAACATCATAAATTGAACTGTACTTTTTCTTTTTTAGAAGGAAATTGAACTATACTTTTTAAATGAAAACCAATGCTTTTTACCATTGCTAATCAAAATTTCCAATTTATTATCACTACAATATAATGTACACATACCTCATTACAATATAATTATCAAGAAAACAAAATCTGTTAGAAGAAATATTTCTGAACTAAAATAAAAAAGTTAAAAATCTAAATAGAGAAATTCACAAAAACTATAAATCTCGAGAATTTATCAAAACCCACAAATACTAAATTTCTATGTAATGAATAGTTGAACACATCCTTAATCCTTAATTAATGTGATTTTTGTTAAGGAATAATTAACATCAATAATTGCTTATATTGTTACAAATCACACAATCATTTCACTCTTTTTTTGTTTTTTTTTTTTTAATCAAATGGAATAATAACACACAATCATTTCTCTTACTACATATGACCTTAAAATATACAAAAAAAAATACATATGATTTGGTAGTATAAACTTGAAGCTGGATTTCATTTAAGCCGGCTCAACACTTTTAGTGTTATTCCCAAAATACCCCTACTTAAAAAGCAGCTAAAAAATCCGAATAAAAACAAAACATGGGCAAAAACGGCAATTCGGACACAGCCCAAATTCATTGCCGATCAAAACACAGGGTGCTTCGTCCTCCATGGCTTGTTTGTACGAACCTTCGATTTCGAGCTCCAACTCATAAAACAAACCTCAAAAATACCAAATTCGGAACCTAAATGAACTCTTAAATTTTCCCTAAATCTCTCAATCGTAGCGAGCACCTACACTGATACTACAATTCGAAAGGTATACAATTTTCTTTTTTATTTTAAAATTTTTTTTTTTAAATTTTATAAAAAATCTATGCTGATTTAATTTCTAGGGTTTTTTTTTTGTGGTTTGCTCTAAGTTTTTATTTTTTTTATTTTTGGGTAATTGAAGATGGATTTTGGTTTCCTTTTCTGGGTTTTTGCTTGTGATTCAACTTCTAGGGTTTCCTTTTTTGTTTGCGATTTTTCTCTTAGGTTATGTTTGATGAACTGAGATTGAGACAAAAATCGAATAATTAAGAAGAAACAGTAATTTTAAGCTTATAGTAGCCAAATTTATGTGTCAGTATATTTAATTTGCGTGTGTGTGTTTTTTTTTATTATTATTTAAATTAAATTAAATTAGAATGATATAATAGAGGATAATTTATGTTGTGTCATTGGTGGAAAATTTAATGGTGAATAATTTAACTGAGAAAGTGAACTTAAGAGAAATACCAGACAAAAAAAAAAAGAGTGGGTTTTTAAAAAAAAAAAAAAAAAAAATTTTATACAGAGGAATGTAATTTGAAAAAAATTGTTACCCCTACTGGCTGGTATTTACAGAAAGTTATTCAAGTGATTTTGGGGAAGTTGCTGTTGAAATTAATGTATCAATGGTGGTCATTTTGGACACGGATTGTCTTCATTCCAAGTGAAATGGAGACTCCATTTTTTTGTTCACACACACACACACACACACACACATATTTATATATAATTTGTTTCTTTCTAATTGTGTCTAACAGTGTGCATGCTGTTACGTCATTTAAAAATTGATGACGTTTAAATGTGGTGGTCTAGATACATGTTTAGATTTGTAATATTTAATTTGAAACCGTGAAGTAGATCCATATGAAATGGAGAGGATCTTAATCCAATAATTTTTACCTTAAATTAAAAGAGTATGACCAGCTATGTCAGTCGTGACAGTTTTACCATGTAGGTTTATTTCATGTGCAAGTAAAATTTCAGCCATTGTTTGGGTGCGGGCAATATCATATATGTCCCTTTTAAAATTTTATTTTTTATTTTTTTATATAAACTTAGTTTACTAACTACTCTATTTAAGAAAGCCATTTTGCTTTTCTGCCCATTTTAGGATAAAGTGTAATTTTGACAAATCTAAAAGTTTATATGATGTCATGTCATCTAAAATCTCAATTGACTAACTAAAGGATAATAACTGATCTTAAATGATGTTGCATTATTTACACCTTTAGTATTGTGACAGCTAAGTCTTCATCGTAAAATGGAATCCATTAATTTCACAAGTAAATGGAGAAGATCCTTATTCCTGAGTATAAGCAAAGTTGGATTTTTTTGTGACTGATATTAATCAAATGCACAATTGTTTGTTATTCTTGCTCTCTCTATGCAGTCCTTACTCAGGAGGGGGCATGGGTTGTAAATTGGCAATGTTATTTATTATAAAACAGTTCAAGGTTGGAGTCCAGGTTGTTGATTCACTTTGTTGTTAATGCAGCATGTAAGTCCTTGTGTCTGAACTTGATTATGTATTATGTTACTTATAAAAAAGGATTATATTAGTCTTAATTAAAATTTATAATTATGACAACCCATTGCATTAATGATTGAACACTTCTCTGTGTGTAATTTTAGCAGGGGCTAGTTGCTTAAGTTTTCAAGGAAGATTGTAATTTCATGTCACTTTTTTCTTGTTCCTCACTAAGGATAAGGAAAATATTAGGATATTGATACTTGGTTTTTGACCAGTAGCTTGTTAATTTTTTTTTTTCTCCTAAAGATATGTTGGCTTACTTTGATTGGCAAAATCTTCAAACAAGCTTGCAAAGACTAGGAAATCATTGGAGCATAAACATTCTGATCCTAATTGATAATTTTGGGAGATACTTAGATTATGAGGCTTTGCATTTCATGGATACTAGTTAGTTAGAACAATGGAGAGATGCAATTAAATTTCCTTGACCAAGGAAATGACATGCTTCAAGAAAAAAGTGTATAGCAAAGAGTGTAACCCCAAGTGATAGCATAATTGACTGGGGACCACGCCTCATGAAGCAGAGGTCATTAGTTTGAATCTCCCCTTTTTCCTCTCCTTGGGACTAAATCTTACTTATCAAAAAGCATAGAGTGTGTTGAGACGAACAAGTGGCAGTACAAGAAAATATAAAAGAAATGAATTTGTAGAAGCTAGTGGTAACACCAACTGAAACAAATTAATAAATAGCAGTTTCGTTTTGTGGGGGCTTCATCCATCCACTTTATTGACAAAGTTGTTCATCTGTACAAAAAAAATCTTTTCTCTATGGAGGATATTGTAGTACCTTCTGTTTTGGATCTCAAAAGTGTGAAAATGGGTGAATATTATAGATTTTAAAGTTCTATAGTTTATGCATATTGGTTTATTTTATTGTGTGTATCCACAAAGAGATGCGCACATGTGCATGCTCAAACATGTTTTGTCATGAACTATTAGTGATTTGTCTGGACCTTCAATCTACTTGTAATTTCAAGTTATATATGTGTTACAAGCATTAAGAAACATAGGATGTGAAGCCCCTACATATGTCATGTAATTTGCATATTTGGTTTCTCCATTGCAGGAGAACTGTCTGGATCAGCTGGTCATTATTAGTAGCATAAATTCAGCCTTTATGTGCTATATTATCTCAAATTTGTCATGCACCACTGTGTTTTCTGGGTTTGTGACACAGTGGATGTGTGGAAATTAATGCAATGGCAACTTCTAGCAAATTTGATTTGCCTTCTAGTAGCCCGGATAGACCATTATACACCAGTGGGCAGCGTGGATCCCACATAGCTGCTCAATTGGACAGGTCGAGCAGCTTTCGTGAGAGCATGGAGAATCCAATTCTGTCTTCTCTTCCAAACATGTCTAGAAGCAGTTCCACAGTGACACAAGGAGATGTGCTGAACTTCTTCCAATGCATGCGTTTTGATCCGAAGACAGTGGTTGCAGATTATAAGTCTATGCGCCAAGTGGAGTTTAAACGACATGTTAGTGTTGCACTTGGCATTTCACCAGATGATTCTCCATCTGCTTATTCGAAAGGCAAGCTGCTACCATTAGCAGACGAAATCAAACGAGCAAAGGCTGGTCTTCGTGAATGCTCTGTCAAGGCGAGGTAGTTTTTATTTACTTTGCATTTTAGATTGGAGTTGTAACTAGTTATAACATTGTAATATTTAACAGGGAACGTATGAAAATTTTCAATGAAGCCTTATCTGTATTTAACAAATTTTTCCCAAGCATACCATCAAAGAAGAGATCTCGATCAGATGGTTTCTCTAATGACCGGTCTAGTGTGTTATCAAATGATCGGTCAGTCTTGGGGACAAATGTAGGAAAGATTGGAATTCAGAGTCATGCCATTGCCAGTGGTTTTGAACTTGAGCAGCAAAAACCTGAAGAAAGGACTAAAAATGCTGTCCCAAACAAGCGCACTCGAACTTCTTTGCTGGATGTGAGGGTATGTTACTTTGGATGAATGTCTCATTTAATTAACTTGCAACAATTATTATAATTATCATATTGGTTTTTGGATTATTTTTGGGTAAAACTACACAATACCTTAGGTGTAGTACATTAGGTTTCCCAATTAAATTCAAACACATTGATGAGTTGAATTTAATTGTCCTTTGAAAAGATAACACTATTTTTGTTTTATAGGTCAATGCAATCATGTGTTTGAATTAAATTGGGGAATCTAATCTACCACACTTATGGAACTGTACCTAAGTTTTTCCTTATTAGTTTTTGATTTCTGTTTGTTGCTGCCTTTTGACGATCACCATATGACGTTATAGTTCTTGTGGATAACATGATTTTTTATGTTTATGCATAATTTTTAGTACCTTACAATACTTGATACATATCGTATTGAGTGAAAAAGTACTGTATCATTGATATGTATCGAACATGCTCATGAATTGTACTATACATTGTATGAATTGTGTCATATTGTAAAATCGCACAATACATAGCTATGTGGGCTTAAATTGAGTTTTTTGTTAAGATTTGTGCTTTAATTCAAGTCAACAAGTTGTTAGACTTGTTTTTAACATAAAATTATTGGGCTATTTGATTGAGCGTAATAAAAATTTGGACTACTCACTTGACACTTCACTTTCATATTTGCATTTCTGTTCCATGAATAAGGTATTAAATGAAAATATAATTAGTATTTATTTTTGTTATATCTTATGTTTGTTATAAGTTTCGAAGGAGTGGAATGGTCTTACTTTTGAAGATAGGGAGAGCTCCTTGGATCATTTGAAGGATTTGTTTGCTCTTACTCTTTTTGATTGGTCTCGGATTTGGGGTTTCACATATTGTTCTTCTATTTTAAAGTTCTAAGTTTCTCTAAGATTTTCATTTTGAGTTGTCTGTTAAGAATGCCTTGATATAAAAATAATAATTAAAACAAAAGAAAATGAAAAAATAGTAAATGTTGATGATAAGGAAGAAAATGTCAATGAAGAAATAACTTTGCAAAATGATGAACATGATGATAACATTGAATTAGATGGAATTGATTCGGAAAGATGACGAATATGATGAGAAAAAAATTATAATTTTGGCTCATATGTTATATATTACAAATCAATTTGAACATGGATGTTATAAACGCATTTTAAATTGATTTGTTTAGTTAGCTCTGCTAAATATTATTACATAATTAATGATTAAATTAGTCATTAGTTGAATATATTATAAATTTATAATGAATATACCTTTTATATATATATTTATACTTTTTTTAGGTGTTTGTGTATCTTACGATACACGATATGATACATGAAAAAAATAAAATAAAATAAAACAAAACTGATTCATAATATGATTCACATTTTGACAACTGTGTTTATGTATATACATTGCTGCCATATAATGTGAAAGCTCTCTTTCAGTTAAATTTCCCTTTACAGTTATTACTTAGTTTGAAATTTTTTTCTTCTTGTCTTGATTGTGTGAGACGATATGGTATTTATTGTTGTTTATATGTTTTTATTCATTTCAGTTCTAGCAGGTAACTTATTTACTTTGTAGTTTCTTACATTATATGTATATGTGTTTGTGCACCTGTTCAGGTTATTGTTCTTATATTATATTATGCATTTGGTGGCATGCTGGATTTTCTTGCTCTATATGTTTTTATTTGGTCTACCTAAATTTTTGTGTGACATGCCCATTGCCTGAGTTATTATTCCTCTTAGAGGTGTCTGACATAGACTCTGATAAATCTAGATGGATGTGCAGAGTAATGCCATTGTCAGGCCATCTGGGGCTATAGATAGGGACAGAGAAATGCTAAGGCTTGCAAATAGTGGTGCAGTTCAGGCTGAGGATCGATCATTAAATATTGGTGTCGATTGGGAAAAGACAAAAATGAAGAAGAAGCGTTCTGGTATTAAGCCAGATGTTTCTCCAGGTACAACGTCAACTAAACCAATTGATGGCTACCGGGAACCTAAACAGGGAATACAGCAAAGACCTGTTGCTGATGCCCGGTCGAGGTTGAGTAATGAATCCCATGGTTTCAGGTTTGACTTCTTACTAGTATTCAAACATCTCATAATGACTATTCTAATAATAGCATCTATTAAAAGTACCCACTTGGCAATGCAGGTTCTTTTAGTTGCCATTTTGTTGTAGTTTTTTATTTATTTATTTTTTCCCTGAGAGAAACTTGATAACAATTAGCACTTTGTAGGATACAGGTGTCCTCTGTAATCATTAAGAGCCTTTACTGAATAGCATAAAAACTAAAGAATGCTGTTGATGGCTGATAAACTTGTGTCCATATGTTGAAGCCTCCACTTAAAAAATATTGTGGGGGTAGATATGATTGTTGATAAAGATGATGTTCCTTATACTGTAATTGCATTGTTTCTCTCTTCTATTATCTTTATTTTCCTTTCTGCGTATTCCCCATTAAATAGTATGTACTCTTATTCTTCTTAGGATATCTAAACTTTTAAAAGGGGTAAAGTTTCTGCTTTATGCATCTGAGGTTTTTACACCATGTAGGTTTTTAGTTGGATGTTATTCTTAATTTTTATGGTTTAAGAGATAGGTTTACTGCTAACATTGAGAGTAGTAAGGAAGTACAAATTAGCATCTTTTTAAAGTAGTAATGTATTAACTAGGCAAGAGGGCAAGTAAAGACACGCATAAATGGTAAATTTTTTTTTTTGGGTTTCATTCTTTTATATTCAAATTCATTTATTATTTTTTCTGTGTCATCATTCAATGCTGTATTATCCTTATATAGGCTACACTCAAGGTAAAAAGTTAAGGAAAACACCTCAATGTTTGATATTAATGGTTAGTAAACCTTTGGTTTCACCTAATTGCATGAGGCACGCAACTATAGCCTTATGGATGCATATTTGGTTTATAGGACTCAAAAGTTTAATGAAGTCCAGGAAAATATATTTGCAATTTTGAACTTACAATATTCATTTTTATATTTCAAAATATCCAGAAACTGACACTTTGTCTATTATATCATATTCACATACTGCTTAAAAGGTGAAAGCACTTGATGCTAAGGATACAAATCTCTGTTTAGATATTGTGTAATTTCTTTTTTGGCCTAGCAGTGCTGATTGGTTAACTTTCTGCAAGTTTTAATTAGAATCAAGCCCATAAATTGAATTGTGAAGAATGAAAGAGTACTTTTCTTGAGGATTTAGCCTTGTAGTATAGATGGGAAAAGGCTACCCTAACTCAAAGAATTAAGTAAGTGTAGGGGAAACTTAGATGTTAGGGCATCTGTTTCAAGTGACATTTCTTTGAACATTTAAGTCTTTTTTTTGGGGGGAGGAATTGACTGTCATTTTATGAAACAAACTTTAATTTTAATAATTATCATTTATAACTCTATTTTTTGGTAAGTTTTATCATTAATAATTCTTTATTTGAGAGGTAATATTGAAATGTGTCTTTATATAGGCCAGGAGTCCCTAATGGAGTTGTTGGAGTTGGAAAATCAGATGGTAACTCTCAACAGACTGGCTTTGGCATGCGTTCATCTGTCCCTAGGACCGATGCCGACAATAGTTCCCTGGTCAATGATAGGAGAGATCGTCCTATTGGTTCAGATAAGGAAAGGGTGAACATTAGAGCTATTAATAAGTATGTGCATCCTTATTTTCTTGAGTTTTGGTCACTTTGTCTTCTTGACCATATTATAATTGCAATTGTTTCTTATGAAAATTATTTTCTTCTTTGGAGGCTTGTGTTCCATTATTTTCTGTTGGAGGAACCTTTAGTTTGATATTGAAAACCCCCTTTTCTCTGACTCTTTTGTTTTTTGTTTTTCTTAATAATAATTTTCATTTTCTTTGTGTTGTGCAATGCTCAGGACAAATGTTCGTGATGATTTCAATTCAGCTAGTCCTACTTCAAACACGAAAATGAATGCATCTGTTCGGGCTCCAAGATCAGGTTCTGGTGTTGCACCAAAGTTGTCCCCTGTTGTCCAGAGAGCGAATGTTCCTAATGACTGGGAACTATCTAATTGCACAAACAAGCCCCCTGCTGCTGTTGGATCCAATAATCGCAAACGAATGGCCTCAACACAGTCTTCATCCCCACCTGTTGCCCATTGGGCTGGCCAGAGGCCACAGAAGATCTCCCGTACTGCAAGAAGAAAAAATCTTGTTCCTATTGTTTCAAGTAATGATGAAACTCCTGCTCTGGATACTGGATCTGATGTTGTTGGTAATGACATTGGGTTGGGATTTGCCAGACGCATGCCTGGCAGTTCTCCTCAACAAGTGAAATTAAAAGGTGAAACCTTGTCTTCAGCCGCCTTATCTGAAAGTGAGGAGTCAGGGGCTGTGGAAACTAAATCCAGGGATAAGTGCAAAAAGTCTGATGAGATAGATGAGAAGGTTGGGCAGAATGTACAAAAGGTGTCCGCTTTGGTCCTGCCGTCAAGAAAGAACAAGCCAATTACTGGGGAAGAAATTGGAGATAGTGTTCGAAGACAAGGGAGAACTGGGCGTGGTTTTACATCCACAAGATCTCTCATGCCAATGACAGTTGAGAAGCTTGGTAATGTTGGAACAGCTAAACAGCTTAGGAGTGCCAGGCTTGGTCTTGATAAGACTGAAAGGTTAGACATTTTCATCAAATATCTTTTTTTTTCTGGTTGTCTAATAAATTTCTCCCAAATTTGTTGTCTAACAATATTGGGCCACTTGGATTGATGTCTAATAGTTTTATGAAATCTTTCATTCAGCAAGGCAGGTCGTCCACCAACTAGGAAACTTTCTGACCGTAAGCCGTATGCTCGTCAAAAGCATACAGCGATCAATGCAGCAGATTTTCTTGGTAGTTGAACTACAACTGTTTAAGAGAACATTTATAAACCCTTAAGTTTCTGTGGTTATTTATTTTTTTCCTCTTAATCACTTTTGGTTTTATTTTATTTAGTTGGGTCAGATGATGGGCATGAGGAGCTATTGGCTGCGGCAACTGCTGTCATTAATCCTGGTATTGTTCTCACTGAAAATTTTGCATTCATCTTGTTGCCAAAATACTTGTAGTTGTTGGGTTAATTGATTTGATTGTCGCTGCAGCTCGTGCCTTTTCCAGCTCCTTTTGGAAGCAGATGGAGTCACTTTTTGGATTTATATCTGATGCTGACATTGCTTTCTTAAAGCAACAAGTAATGGCCCACCCTTTCTATTGCTAAATTTTATATCAGATATATAATCATATCTTGCAGACTTTGTTTTCACTGTGTTAAAAAAAAAGTGGTATAGGTAAAGTTGGCAGCATAATTGCATTTCATATAACAAGTTATCTCTTTGACTTGGTGGAAACTTAACAGGTTTTAGTGTTTGTTTCTATGATTTATTGGATCAGAAATCCATTTGTTGTTTTAATTAATTAACAAGCAACCTGATATTTACCCTAAAATTAAAATAAGACAAAAAGAAGTAAATTCTTTACATTGTAGTTGCTTTGGCAGATTTACTTGCTCTATTCAGATTTGTGGATGCAGTCTTTGTTAATCATAGGATATTCAAATGACATAAAGAAAAATGGTTATATGCATATAAGTGATTTTGTTTTTGCCAATTTGGAGTTCTTCATGTTTTTCTATCTTGTATTTTACTGTTTTTGTCCTTTTATCTTCTCCCTTCCCATCTTCTTTATTTATTATTATTATTATTTTTTTTTTTTATAGCTTACTATTTATTCTTTTGTTTATTTGTTTTATTATATGAAGTTGTGTCACTGCACTAAGGTTGTATTATTAAGTCCGTGAGTATCAACTCTTAGAGCCTTGAACCTAATATTGAGAATTGAAACACACTTTTTTTATTCTTTTTATAATGAATTTGAAGCTTACTAGCTACATGTTTAAGTACTCTTTTTTTTAGCCAGTATCATATTTCTTGGTCACTTAAAATTTTTTTTAAAAGTTTTTTTATGTAGTTTGAAGTATAATGTTTTAAAATTTTTGTGGTTTCTGAATAGTGCAAATTAAGGTATGGTCTTTATCTGTCTATCTATATATAGTTCGGAGTGTCGTAGTTTTTTTAGTTAAAATCCTTTCATATTTAAGAGCAATTATAATATTTTATTTATATTTTATTTATTTTCGTTTAATTTGTCAGGGAAAGCTTGATTACTTGGTTCCTACATCAACCCCAGTTCATTCTAATGTTAATGGCTGCAGTACCGTTCCTAATGGATTTGGGTTTATTGAACATGAGAGAGAGATGGAGCCTGCTACTGAAGCAAGAAGCATCGAACTTCTTGCAGAACAGTTAGTACCAGGTATAGGGGATCATAGTGTGATTCCTTTATATCAGAGACTCATAGCAGCTCTCATTTCCGAGGAGGATTGTAGTAATGGAATTGAAGACCTAAAATTTAGCGCATATGAGATGGATGGAGATTTGGAATCAAATAGTTTGAACCACCAGTCATTAATTAACTTTCAGTTTGCTGGGCCTACTGCTTTTAACGGCTATAGGATAACTGGTAAGATGGAGCATGATGAACCCGAAAGTGATATGGTGGGCTTCCTGAACACAGGGATGAACTCAAACTTTGGTCATTCTCCAAATGGTTTACATTCAGATCAAACATTGATGCCTAGCATGGGCTGTTCAGAATATCTGTATGATAATATGCATATAAATGAAAAACTTCTCCTGGAGATTCAAAGTATTGGTATTTTTCCAGAACCTGTGGTAAGTCACTTCTACCAGCACTCTAGTACTAATTTTACATTCTCTTTTGTTCCATTAGATGGTGGAGATTTTTTTATTGTTAAATACGATCTCAGAGATTATTTTGACAGTTACATAATTGGCTGCTTATATTTATCAAATGTTTGATTTCTGTATCATTATGAAAAAGAAGTCCCCTTAAGCTTCTACTCTTGTTCTGATATGTCCCCTTGAAGCTTCTGCTCTTTTTCTGATTTTTTGTGTTGTTTGGGGGGGTGACGGTGTAGGGGCTATGGGGTTTTATTTTTTTCCTAGTTATGCTTGAATGCTTTATATCATGCTTTTTTACCTTTGTTATTGAGGTGTTTTAACTGTAGTATGTTGATTGCATGTTCTTTGTTATTCAGCCTGACATGGCACAGATGGAGGATGAGGGAATCAGTGACGAAATCAGTAGATTAGAAGAGAAGTCCCAAGGACAGGTATTTGATACCTTTTTATTTTTTTTAGGTAAATTTTATCAAGTATTCGAAACAGTCAGGCTTTCCTTGTACACAGGTAGTGTACTAGGGATACCACAATATTTATCAGAAATCACATAGATTAGAAGTTCCTCCAAGGGGGAAAATGAGTGACCACTGAATGCAGCCATCACCATACATAGGTGGTAAGAAAAACTATTTTAGCTCCAAAAATGAATGTTTTACCCCTTCAAAAGTAGGCTGGTTTCTTTCCTGCCAAATAGTGCACATAGCACTTAAGGGAATGACCATCCCATATATCCACAAAACAATGTTGACCAAAACTCCCTTTCTGGCAAGCCTGAAAATTCACTACCCTCCTGAGCAAAGCCCAATGTATACCAAACATACAAAATCAAAGAGAGAAAATTGTGCGCAAGCACAATGAAGAAGGAAATGGTCTGTAGTCTCCCCACTGTTCTTGCACATGCAACATCACTTGACAGTACAAATATGAGGCCTCTGGAGATTATCCATAGAATTTTCCCCCTAGCTGCTGTCCAAGTGAAAAAAATTACTTTTAGCAGGAACCTTGACTTTCCAAATACTTTTCCACAAAATGTTTTGTGAACTACCAGGAGTAATAGCCTTATAATATGACCTGACTGCAAAAATACCACTCCTAACGGGATCCAGCACATCCAGTCTTCCCTATCCCTAGTAACCTTGGCGGACTTGAGAGGAGCCAAAAATGATTGTAGAATCCCCAACTTCTAATCATGAACAACCCAGATAAACAAAACATCCCAATGCAAAACACCATTAGTCCAATTCATATGGTCTGTTACAGAAGCCTCTTTATTCTGAGTTATGTGAAATCGTGCCGGAAAGGCCTTCTTAAGAATGACATCCCCACACCATAAGTCTAGCCAAAACTGAATGCGGTAGCCATTACTGACCTCAACCCCAATAAAAGCAGTGAATTTCCCCCACCCATTTCGAATATGTTTCCAAAAGAGACCTTTAAGACCCCGTAAGTCCAACCTCCCAATATATTGCCAAATCTTGTAGCCACCATGGTTTTCCATAATGTATCAATATCCATAGCCCATAGGATACCCACCACAACTTTTTCCCCAGCAAAGCACCGTTAAATCATTCTAGGCTTCGGACCCCCAGTCCACTGTATTGAATTGGCTTATAGATTGTTGTCCAATTCACTTAGGAAAACTTTAGGTTAAGTTGTTGGAGAGTTTACTCTTAAGCAAAATGAAGTTGGAAAATAAAGCTTCTTCCTACCGTCCAACTTCCTTTCCATCTTCTCCAGAATTGGGTCCCATATTGCTTTGAATTTATAACTAGTCCCCAATGGTAGTACCAATTATTTCATAGGTAGAGTCAATATCATACAACCAAGAATCTCAGCCAAGCTCTGATATTTTTGGAACTTCTCCAGTGGGAACAATTTCGGATTTGCTTAAATTACTTTTTAACCCAAGGAGAGTTTTAAAACACTACAGAACTCCAAATAGCCAATCTCTTCTAGATCATTCCCACACCAAATCACCGTGTCATCTGCAAGCAAGAGATGTGAAATCATCAGAGGCTCACTTTCCCTTCCTCCCCCTGAATAAACCGCCCTTCTACAGCTTTTGAGAGTATCTTACTCAACACCTCCATCACTAGAACAAATAAAAGTGATGATAGTGGATCACTCTCCTTATTTGAACCTTTGCAAAAGCCTTTATGCTCTCTCTTCTATATTGTGTTCATTTACAACCTCCTGTCCGCTTATGGTTAGTATGGAATAGTCTATGTAGTGGATATACCTATTTTAGTTGAAAAATTTTTCAAGTAAATGTATTTATAATGGGAAAAAAAATGGAGTTGGAAATGGAAAAGGAATATTCATTTCGCATGTATCATGACATTATTTATAGTTGAACTTTCCATCTTACAATGAGCTAGATTCTTTTTATAAGATTCTCATCATATGAATGTGTTTGTTGATGCGCTAGTTTTCCAAGAAGAAAGACTTGCTAGATAGACTGTTGAAGTCTTCCTCAGCCATGAAAGATCTTCAAGAAAAGTAAGATTTAATGCTTTATTTTCTGAAAATCTTCCATGCTATGTTTAACCTAAGCTTTTGTTCATCATGGTGTAAACAAAACATTCTATTCTTGTGTAGGGAGTTTGAACAACGTGCCCTTGACAGACTTGTGAGAATGGCCTATGAGAAGTATATGGTAATCTTCTTAATGTTCAGTATTCTGTATCTCCCTCTTTTGTCTTTAATTTGGAATTAGCTCCCATGTTCCTTGTTTGAAAATATTGATATGACTTTGGTGGGGCATAACCAAGAGCTAAAATGACATGGTGAAAAAGGAAAAAGGAAAAAAGATGGACAAAAAAATAAAATAAAATAAAACTGTAGCAAAATTGATATTAGCAGCCCCTAAAGCTTCTTGTAACTACTCCAGTGAGGGCCAGGAAGCAGAGTAGGTGTAATGCTGGACCATACAGAACAAAGAAGAGGAAAATAGGAGATGGTAATGGTTTGAGCACCTCAATTCTTCAGGTCCATGTTTGTTAAGTACATAACATCAACAACTGGAAGGGTTTCCTAAAATTATCGACTAAGGATGATCTTATCAGTTTCCATTTGGTTTTTCTTTAGACAGACAATATTGTTGACTACCTCCCCCCCCCCCAACCCAAAAAAAAAAAAAACCCTCCTTGCTCTCTTCAAGATGAAAATCTCTACTGTTAAGAGAGAGAGAGAGAGAGAGAGAGAGAGAGAGAGAGAGAGAGAGAAGAGGGGGGGGGGGGGGTGCATCAATTAAATAATAAAAAAAGGATGGAGAAAGTGAAAAATGCAGTATATTCTAGGTCTCAAGGAACCCTTAAAGTTTAAACCTTGCTATTTAATATTCTGATTTATGATGGCTTTCCTGAATGACTTCTTTTAAGATTTGCTTCAAGTTTGATTGTCATTATAGACGACTATTATTGAAAACCATGTCCACTGAAATGGGTCAAGACCTTATGGTTTTTGTCCAAGTTGTTACCTGTTTCTATTGTTGCTCTTAAGTGGATTTAAATCTAATAATGAGGAATCTTGGGCCAGTATACAAGTGTTAAGCAACTGGATTTTCTTTTTCTTTGTTATTTTTGATAAGATATGGAGCTAAGACCTATGGCAACATTGCCCCATCCTTAATGGTGTGTTTATTTAGAGGGATTTTAGGGATTTTAGGGAGGATGAAAAATTTAGAAGAGAAAAGTGGAGAGATAGCATTTTAAGTGGTTATTTGGTTGGGAGGGGAGGAGGGAAAATAAGTGGTGGGGCCCGGGTGTTTTCTCCTTGGGCCCACCAAAAAGTTCTCACCAAAATGGGGAGAAAACTAGGAAGGGGAGAAAAGCTCAATTTGGGCTGACCAAAATGCCCATGTGCACAGTGCACATGGGCGATGTTCTTGCCAAATTTTTTTTTGGGGCTGCGTTCTTGCCTTTTTTTATTATTTTTTTATTTTTTTCCTTCTTCTGGGCATGTTCTTGCCATTTGCTTTTTTTTTTTTTTTTGGGGGCTTTTCTTGTACTCCTCAGTATTTTATTTATTTATTTTTTGGTGCTCATCTTGCTTTGGCTTGTGCTATTTAAAAAAAGAAAAAAAAGAAGTGTCCATACACAATTTTTTTAATAACAAATTTGTTACTTTTTTTGTTTTATTTAATGGGGGATATAATTGTAAATTTATACCAACTTCATTTTCCATCCTCTCATTTTTCTTCTCAACCAAACAAATAAGTTTTCCATCTCCACTTTTCCATCTTCTCAATCAAACACAAATGAGAGAAAACTAAATCTCTTCTATCCTCTTCCCATTTTCTATACTCCCACTTTTCCTCTCCTCCAACCAAACGGACCCTAAAAGTCCTAGTTACAAGGCCTACTGGATCATGGTGTATTGCTGGCAGTCTTGTTATAGTTAGGCTTTTCATAGACTCAATTAAGGAGTGGTACTTGTAAGTTGTAACAAATTTATGAGAAAACTGTATGCGTCAACCAACTTTTGAAAAAAATTTGGCAGTTAAGGTCTGTAAACACATGCTTCCATGGAGGATTTCTTCTTTTGATTCTCTTTAGATATTTTATCTGTGGGGTAAATAAAAAAATCTAAAATCTTGCAAATTATAGGAATCGCTGTTTAGTTGCAAAGTTGTTATATCAAATGGAGAGTGTCTCTAAGTTTGCACCAACAGCTTTTGATCCAAAAATTCTGACCATGGTGGATGACTCTATTTAAGCGTGCTCCCTGTCTGCATTGATTTCGGTGTGTGTATTTCATTTGTATATTCATCTTGATTTTCATTATATGTTTTTCCTGCAATTTCTTTACTGTTTGCTTTCATGTGTTCTTTCTTTTTTCAATTTAACATAATTCTGATTGAGGGCATCTAGATTGTCTTGGAAATTATTTTTGCCTCGTCTGATTATCATGTCTGAGGCTATCACATGGTGAAATGCTGCTGGAATTCTATTTCTGAAAGTTTATTTGCATATGTGGTGGATTGGAATTTAATACAGTTGTTGTTTTATAGACATGTTGGGGTCCTCATGGCACTGGTGGGAAGAGTTCCAGTAACAAAGTGGCCAAGCATGCTGCGATGGCATTTGTTAAACGGACATTAGAACGATGTCATCAATTTGAAGATACAGGAAAGAGTTGCTTCAGTGAGCCCTTATTTAAGGATATGTTTCTTTCTAGGTCTTCCAACCTTAATGGTGCACGTCCAGCTGATTCTACCACAGAGGGTGAATCAATCAAACCATATGCCTCCATCCGTTCTATGGAAGGTAGGTTTTCTGGTATTTTCTCTGTTGCCTTACGGGAAAAATAATTGTGATCTGCTTAATGTTCCATATATCTTTGAACATTTATTTTTTACATCCAGTATGATCCCTTGGGAAAAGTTCTTTGTGGGGATTTGCAGTCTTCGGATTTCTTCCGTCTTTTTTGTTGTGTTAGTGTGATGTGATTTAGTTGTGGACTGTTATCTTTTGTTTCTTTTGCAGGTTCCTTGAGTTCACAGAAAAGCCCTTCACAATTTAGTCAAAATGCAGACAACCATGATATTAACTCCTTGGATGTGCTTCCACCTGTGAACAACTTATCCGAACAAACTACTAGTAGAGAAGATACATGGTCAAATAGGGTGAAGAAGAGGGAATTATTACTCGATGATGTCGGTGGTACTATAGGTACTTCAAGTTCCCCATCAGGCATTGGTAGTTCTCTATCAAGTAGTGCCAAAGGAAAGAGAAGTGAGAGGGACAGAGATGGAAAGGGACACAGCAGAGAGATCATATCTAGAAATGGGAATACTAAAATTGGTCGGCCAGCTTTATCCAATGTTAAGCTGGAAAGGAAATCTAAAACAAAGCCTAAGAAAACAACTCAGCTATCTGCGTCTGTAAATGGTCTTGTTGGCAAGATGTCAGAGCAACCTAAACCAGCGTTGCCTTCAGTATCAAAGTCAAATGAACTTACTAAGAGTGGCAATGTCAAGGCAAAAAATGAGTTTGGCTTGGATGTATTGGATGACTCTGAGTCTCTTGATTTATCCCATCTACAATTACCGGGAATGGATGTATTAGGTGTGCCTGATGATCTTGATGATCAGGAGCAGGATCTGGGTTCATGGCTGAACATTGATGAAGATGGTTTGCAAGATGATGACTTCATGGGCCTTGAAATTCCAATGGATGACCTTTCAGATTTAAATATGATAGTTTGAAGTTGCTTTCTTTGTATAGTCTTGTTCATTATACCATTGACAAACAAAACAAAGTTGCTGTTGTCAAGAAATGACCCGTTACAGGGATGGTCATTCGGCTGTCCGGTTCACAATTAGGTTATATAAATTCTTTTGTAGACTCCTGCACAAGTTGATTTTCGAGTGAACCTTTCGGATGTTTTGGATTTTGCTCCTGTATTAAGTTGGTGACTTCGACTGTAAATTTTTGTTCAAGGTACAAGTTAGTATGTCCTAGAAATTATATCTTAGCAAACACTGTATCTGGCTGTAGCTGTCACAAAGGAGAGAACAACGCCTCTTGTACATACATTTTATATTTCTAATAAAATCAGCTTTTTGTTCTATTATCTGCTGGCTGGCTTACTCAAATTTGAGGTATTTCCTTCTTTCCATGCCTTTCTGTTTATGATTCCTTATGGACAATTTGACCCTATTGTCTGTTACTGTCGATGCTGTGGTAATGCATTAATCTCATTCTAGGTTTGGTGCATCAAGGATTTTTCTTTGAGAAAGTAGGATTCATTAAGTAGTGATCTGAATATAATCAAGGTTCAAGTTTTCATCAAACAAATTGGTTTTTGCTCTTTTACTTCATACTTTTGCTGTATTTTCAGGTTTCTGATTTTTTGTAATCTCTCAGGCTAGCAGATGGTAAGATCTTTCTTACCAATCTTTGTTCTGTTGTAATTCTTTGAAAGTCATACACTGTATATATGGACTGTTAATAAGCTATAATTTTGTGATATTATTTCTTAAGGGTAGGTGGTCATGCTCAGTGGCAGGAAGTCCCATATGCCATTTTAAATGATGATGACTTTAGGGATTTTATTTTTGAACTAAACCTTATGATGATTGCAGGGAGCATGTAAGGAATTAGTCATCTACCTTGGATTTTCTTGGCAGGATTTATTTTTAACCTGGAATGATTTGCCAGGGTGTCCTTTTCCTAAGCCCTGATTAATTTGCACGCAGTTGTGTATGGCTGAGGTATGTCTTTTAACTTCAGCCCTGGCCTTTGGTTGACAGAATCAAGTTTTTCATTTGTTTTAATGATTTTATCTGTTTTTCCTTAAAAGATTCATTCTATGATTTAATTTTACACGAGGATGCCTTGGCACATGGCATTGATGCTCACGAGGCTAGCCTTTAGTGCTATAAATGAGGTGAGCTGAGCCAAGCCAAGTATTTAGAAAATTAAAAGTTCAAGATAGATTTTTTTTTTTTTTTTTGGTAACACAAGTTGAGTTTGAGCTCATCACTAAGCTATATTGCACATTAATGTTTCATTCCTTTTTATTGTCGAACAAGTTTGAGCTTGTTTATGAGCTACTTGATTAACTTATTATTTTCCAATATATAGTAAATATATAGTAAACACCACGACTAGAATTTTTTACCTTTTCACAAATCTATGCTAATAATTAATAACTAAATTATAGTTAAAATTAAATTATTTGCAGAAATTAGATAATATTATTTTTGTTTAAAAACTCATGAAAATTAGATTCACCAACCATGTATTGTATTAAAAAAAAAACATTTTGTTAAAAATTATATATTATTTTTACTACGAAATGGACTATTTATATTATCAACAAATTACAAATAATATTTTAATATCTTATGAACTTGTGTACAAACTTACACAATTCAATATTGAGTCTATATTAATGCGATTTATACATTTATACATATACATATATAATATTCTATATGTTTAAATCTAGTCTCATGAACACATTATTATATTTGAGCTTAGCTCATTTAATAGTCAATTCATCAAGCCTAAACCTAGGCTCAAGTTTGGCTGTTTACTAAAAAAAAAAAAAAAAAAAAAAAAAAAAAAGATTTCTAATCCAGCTGAGCTTAGCACAGTTCATTTACAGGCCTTATATAGGTTGCCAATTGAAAACATAAATTTTCTTAGTCATTTCATAATTACAGTTTTATGTTGTTAGTGCAGTTGAGATCTCAAAACCACTGCATGACACAGGATATTGAAGTATTTTACTCTGCTCTCATTTTCCATTTATGCTGGTAGGTAATTTTTGAAGTTTATAATGCAGTGCTGTATATCTGCCCCTTACCAAAATAAGTTGGCTTTTAAGCAATCAGATCGATGCTTTATTTTTGTTGGTATGTGTCTCGTTTGTACAAGGACCCTATGTATGTCTCGGCTTGTTGGCTAAGGAAATATAAATTTGCTGCCTTCAATAAATTTTAGTAATTTATCAAATATGTTTTATAGATTGAGTTTTACCATGTAATGCCCAGGTGATCAAACAAATTCAATAGTGCTGAATTTATGTGAAGATGGTAAAGGTAGTAATTTTGTTGTTTTGGTGTGGTGATAGGAATAGATTGCCTCCACGGATACATGTGCTCATCCTGCTTGTAGTTGATTGCGATTGCGATTTATCAAGCAATGGGATATAGTTATAGTGATAAAGTATGGTGTATACTATAAAAGCTTTCACTTGCACAAATTAATGGCCCGTTTGGATTGAAGGGAAGGGAAGGGAGGGGGAGTAGAGTAGATTTGTTCCAAAATTAGCTTATTTTCAACCAACTCTACTCTACTCTCTTCCACTCTCCCTCCTTCCTCCCTCCATCTAAACGGGCTCTGAGGGTGCTTGGGGTTTGAGGGGTGGTCAGTGGTTCTAGGCTCAAGCATCTCTTGCAGTGATTTTGCATTAACCCTGCCAGTTCTCTCCCCCTATAATTGGCCAAAACAAAAACAAAATCACTATCACTATATCAACAAACAGGACGAAGTGAGCCAATTGCCTGATTGTGAAAATATTTTTGTGAACGCGTGTCATTGGGTTTTTTTGTTGCACAAACATGTGTCGTGCTTGGATATGTTGGCAGTTAGAACCAATTTCTTTCGCGTACTTTGTGTTAAAAAATGAGTAAGAGAAATAATGTAATAAAAATGTGAAAAGAAATTTAGTAATGTAGGCTAAGAAATAGTATTCGTTTTTGGAAATAAATTGGCTTTAAAGCATTTAGTGTCTGTTTGGATCGCATTTGCGCTTTTGCTTTTTTTTTTTTTTTTTTTTTTTTTTTAATTATTTTTTACCAGCATCTGTTGCACTGTTCATGTCCAATGAACAGTGTATTAAGACAAAGCTACAGTGTTTTCAGCAGTGAACAGTAATTTAGAAATTATTTTTTTATTGTTTTCATAAATAAATTTTTAGCAAAATAAGCGATATCCAAACATATACTTAACATTAGTAAAAGTCCACTTCCCAAAAAAAAAAAGAAAAAGAAAAAGTAAAACTCTAGCAGTGGTATTGCACTGATGCACTCTATGACGTGTCCATTGTGTCTTTGGTTCAAATATCACCTCTCTTGTCCTTCCTATTTACCTAGCAAAATAAATGAAGAAATAGAATGAAGTAGAAATTGAATAAAAAATATCTCTGTGGTCGCACAAACAAAGGCGCAAGTATTCAAATTTTCTTTTAACTTCATATGAAGCTATACCTATCAAAAAATACATATATATGTCAAGCTAAAAATAAGTCAAATTAATGTGAGGGTTCGTGTAAGCAACACCGGCCCTTGTTCTCAAGGTGCTTTAAACAACCTAAAGAATGCTCTCAAACTTTTGTTTGTTTGTTTTTGTTTTGTTTCTCCTCGCTCACTTTTCCAAATGCTTTATTACCATCGTCCTTCGCAATTTGCGTACTATTCCCATTTTTTTTTTTAAGTGGTATTTATTTGACCCAATCATCGTCCGGGCCAGGTTTGGACCAGCTTTGAGCCTCCACTATGTCTTAAAATACTGGTTCGGACCTGGACTTTAAGACCAAGCTGGGCCTAGAACAATGATCAGGCCCAAACTACTCATAATCCAGGTTTAAAAAAAGAAAAAAAGAAAAACAATCAAGAGGAGGAACATTTCATTGGTAAAAAGACTGCAAAGAGTCACGAGATACAAAGAGAGCAACAGCTTCAGGATAGGATTCAATCAACACCTACCCATCTTGAAATATAGCCTTCAAGCTTAAATCAAGGATTAGTAGATCAAATATTCCATGTAATTTTCAATCTCTTAGAGCATCATCATCAGGTGTGTTAAATGCTATAATATTTGACATTTGGCACACCAAACATAAAAAACAGAGCATCATCAGGTGTGTTAAATGTGTCAAAATTTGAGACATGTTATAGTACCCTCTTAGAGCATTCTCATCAGTTCTCTCATAAAAAATGCCATTTTAACACATCAAAAACCTACTTTACTATTTGACCACATCATTTTACAATACACCATTTATTAGATGTTTTATTTTTCCATTCTATACATTAAAATAATATTTACACCACATTAAAATAATATATTAAACTCCTACAACAACAACAACAATTCCTCCACCACTGCCGCAACAACGGTCACCAACAACCACTGCCGCAACAACACCAACAGCCACCACTGGCACAAACCCACGTCCACAAATGACACCTTAAAAAAAAAAAAAAAAAACAACAACAACACAACCAGGAAAAAAGAAATCCACAACAACCAAAAAATAGCCACCACAACTACCTAATAATCACCATCACAACCACCAAATTGCCGCCACAACCACAGTACCACTGCCACAACTAACCTACAACCCACCACATTCACAAACCTCAAAACCCATCCCAAATCAAACAAACCCACAGCTTAGGCGGTGAGGTCGGCTTTAGGCGGGAGACATCGACGGCGAGATAGGCTTCAGGCAGCTTCAGGTGAGATTGGTTTCAGCAGCTTGAGGTGGCTTTAGGTGAGATTGGCTTCAGGCGGCTTGAGGATGAGAGAGGAAGAGAATGAGAGTGAAGAGGGAGCTGTGGAGGACGACTATGGCTCCGGTGAGATCGGCAGCTTCGGCGAGATTGGCGGCTTTGGCAAGATCGACAAGAGAGAAGAACGAAGATGCAGAGAGAAAAGAACGAACACAGATGAGAGAAAAGAACGAAAATGAGAGAAAAGAGAGAGAGAAAGTCTGAGCGAATAAACAAATAATAAAAAAATTTGGCATGGATGTCCGTACCGTCTCATATTTGAGATGGTACTGTAGCTGTGTGCCAAATTTTTTGGCATTTGAAACATCTCATGAGGCTCATATTTTGGGGTTTGGTGTGCCAAATGCCAAATATTTGGCATTTGGCACACCTGATGAGAATGCTCTTATGTTTGGCACGGTACATACAAAAATGGTATAAATTTTTAATTTTTTTTATTCTTACTTTTCTCTCTCCTCTCTCACCTGTCTTTTCTCTCTCCCATCTGCGCTGAGTCTCTCTTCCTCATTCATTCTCACTCTCAGCTTCTCCTCTCTTCCTTTCTCTAGAGCACACCGCCGTCCTCATCTATAGCCGATCTCATCGAGTAACAGACTTCACCAAGCTGCTGCTGCCTAGCCTCGAGGCCGATCTCCCTGCCACTGCTCAACTCGAGGCCGATCTCGCCAGCAATGGCCGATCATGCCTTGAGGCTGATCTTGCCAGCAGTGGCCGATCATGCAGGTGGGCTGTGGGTGGTGATGGTGGTGGTGTTGTTGGTAGGCTGTGTGTGGTGGTGGGTTGATTTGGGGCTTTAATTTGGAAGTTTTAGGTGATGGTGGTTGCAGGTGCGCTGTGGGTGGTGATGGTGGTGGTGGTGGTGTTGCTGGCAGGCTGTGTGTGGTGGGGGGTTGATTTTGGGGTTTTATTTTGGTAGTTTTGGGTGGTGGCAGCTAGTTGTGGCAGTGGTGTTCGGTTGGTGGCAATTGGTCGTGGCAGTGGTGTTTGGTTGGTGGCTGTTTGGACTGGTATTGTGTTAATATTATTTTAATTTATTGTATATATTATTTTAATGTATTGAATTGTAGAATAGAACATCTAATAAATGGTAAATTGTAAAATGGTGTGTTAAAATAATAAGGTAGGCTTTTGGTGTGTCAAAATGACATTTTTTATAGAAGACCTGATGGTGATGCTCTAATTGTAACTAGGAAAAAAAGTCATGTACTTTATATTAGATTGTATTTAGGACCAAAACTATGTAATTTCTTATGATCAATGTACATTTATTCTCAAATCAATAAAATGATGAATTTTTCAATTGTAGTTTTCTTATTTTTTCCAATAATTAAATAAATGACGACTCCATTGTAAAACCCTTAATCTAGGTGAGAAATGTAATCAATTGAACCTCCATTTTGAGAGGCACCAACGTGAACTCACCCATTCACATGGATTTGGCCCAAACCAATCAATTCAAAATAGGTCGGGAGCTCGATCTCGAACAATAAGCTTCACACACTCTATGGTGATTAAACTTTTGGGACTTTTGGATGGACTTAGTTTAACTCATAACCTCTACATCAGTATGATCTTTATTGAGATAAAAGTCAAATCTATGGTTAAGATGCTCACATCCCATAATGCCTTATTGTTCTTCACTTCTTATTACCCTTGTAGAGTTGTAGTGCTATTATATTTCATTGTAGGTTCCTACTCCATCTTTTTGTATTTTATTTCGTACTAACTTTTTACAACTTTGCTACAATGAACTTTTACTAGTAAGAGTTCACTATAGCAAGTCCTACCTTTTTTTTTTTTGAATAATTTGGTTTTTACTCTCTCTCTCTCTCTCTCTCTCTCTCAATTAATCTTGGACCCTTTTTCTCTCTCGAATCTGTGTGGAGATTGGCATTTGTGGAGGAGGTTGTGGGTTGTGGTGGAGATTTGTGTTTGTGTTGGAGATCATTGGGTTTAAGTCATGGTTGTGGTTAGGGCATGTGGTTTGTTCCGATTTGGGCCGCAGTGGTTGTGGATGGGTATGTGGCTATGTCACATTAGTTGCGATTTGTTTCGATTTAGGTTTGGGTCACAGTGGTTGTGGGTATGGTAGTTGCTACGATAGTAAGTTTGCTAGGTTTTGTTCCAATATGGTGGTTTGTCGCTGGTGATGTTGAGTTTTTTGGGTTTTGTGTTTTCTGGCGATAATGGATTTGGTGGTTTTTGTGAAAGAGAAAGTGTTGAGAGAGAGAGAGAGAGAGAGAGAGAGAAATTAAATTAAAAATATTGATGTGAAAAATAAGAAATAGAATGTAGCGTAAGTTATAAAATAATGTGTGTTAAGATAGGTAAATAAGCATTTTAGGGTGTTAAAAACTTAAAATAAGTTTTTATTTTTTTCAAAATTTTTATTTTACAAACTCAAATATGAATGCCTATAACTCAAAAACAAAGATATCATAAAATGTCATATTAACAAATACTTTTAGAGTAATTACTAATAAATTATTTTAGAAAAATTTTAACATCACTTTCTTAAAAAATATAAAAAGTTCAAAAAAATTAATTTTTTTTTTCTATAAAAATTTTTAAAAATATTTTTTAAATTAATAACATCAACTTTTTCGATCATTAAAAATACTGTAAAATTTTGTTGTGAGCTGTGACTAGACTTTTTAAGACCTCGATCTATTGGATAATGTTTGGGTTAAGAAAACCATGCAAAAAGGTCGGTTGAACATGTGGCGAGAAACAAGAGGATTGAGGTTGGTGCTAGCATGCAAATTTGTGAGGAAAAGAATCACAAAAGATAGTTTTCTCTTACTTGGGAGGTTAATTTGTCAGTGCATGCATGTACCTAAATGATACACAACTGACAACACAGGTGTTACAACGAGATCAAAAAAACAAACGATACACTTGTTCATCTCCCTTAAAACTCTCACTCTTACTTTATCACGTCACTTTGGTCACCGACTCCCTGAATTTCAAAACATGTTGACAGTGACTTTCGAATCTCTACCTGTCTTAGATATATTCTGCATTACGTTTTAAAAAATGAAACATCTTTCATTAAAAAAAAATAAAAAAAATCAAACTATCTTGTAAGGTCGCCCCCATGTATACTATGTAGTCTTTCATATATAATATTTGATATATTTTATGATTAATTCTACACAGATGTCACAACCTCAAGACACACACGTAGGAGGTTGAATCTTCCATGAGAATTAGCGCATCAGATTATTCTTGATTCATGTAATAAACCTGAAAAATAAGTATTAAATTTTAATCATGTAAGATGTACTAGTATAATTGATCTAAATATATATAAAATAAGAATAACTGTGATTGGCATGGAATATAGCTGTTTAGCTGATTTTTTTATTTTTTATTTTATTTTTTGACATTATGATGGAAGGAACCTCAAAGAAAAATAAAGCCAAATCTTTTATTGTATGTGCTTGTTAGATTTTTGACAATAAATAATTAATATGTAATATTTTAAATTCTTCAATTAAATTCAAGCATATAATCTTAAAAAACAGTAACCATATAAGACAATATTATATCCATATAATTGTGTTACATTAATCAATAAATAATATGATTAAATATAATTGGGGAACTAATTACTTAAATTATTTGCTCAAAGATTTTTTTTTTTTTTTTCTTTTAAAAGTCCAATTGTGCCAACAAAGGTTAGCTACTTTATTTTTCTAACAAAGATATGACTCTGCCTATTGGACACGTGTATTATTTCTGTTTTTTATTTTTTATTTTTTATAATAGTCTAACGTAATCATGAATTCGTGATTTGTATGATTTAAAAAAAAAATATCTTTTACCAAAAAAAAAAAAAAGTAATCGTAATTTGTATGTTTTATGAGAAGGTTCCTCTTCTTGTCTTTGTCCACTTCTTTTTCATGCCTTAATATCAGTATTTTGAAACAGTAAGCAAAGCAACTCACACATCCATTCTTGCTTTAATTCTGTGTTTTCATTGTTTTTGGAAAGTATACATTGATAATGTTTCAGCAAATACTAGTATATTCTTGATACCTGATAGTCGAGTTGATACTGTTTTGACAAACTCTAGAATGAAAGATCTCTAGAGATGTGAATGACAAAGTAGGTGGTGACTTGTTTTTTGTTTTTTTGTTGCACTAAAGATTAATAGAAGGAGTTTTAGTTGAAACATGAAAGTAACTAAAATGGGTTGCCTCAAATTCAGGTAACTAATTTGGACCTGTGTTTTTTCTAGGCTTCACTATCTTTGTTTTGATTGTTTCTTTTCTTTTTCTTGGGTTTGTTAGATGGTGGGAAAAGTTTTTTCTAGGCTTCACTGTCTGATTAGGTTCACTTTCTTTTTTTTGTCTATGGATCAAAGGGTTGGTTGAAGCGGTAGATGAAACGATTTTTTATCATATTTTTAGTCTTTTGTCTTCTTCTGGTTGATGGAGTTAAATAGAGAAGCGTCCAGAACTGGAAAGGTTTAATAGGGTCTACAGGTATCTATTTCTAGCACGCAGTTTCAGTATATTCTTAGATTCTCACAAAATGGAAATTCAAATCCTTTTGTCTAACAATTTTTATTTCATTCATCCTTAGCTCCTTCACTTTGCTCATGCATCTGGGTTATTTTTTATCTCAGATTATAGTAAACTCTTTTATTTACTTTTTGTTGAGTATAGGGATATTTCCAATCAAAGTCAATTCATACACACTGAAACCATCATATGTTTCTTCACTGAATCCAACCTATATGAGAATAGAAGTGAAGTAGTTGAAGAATTGTAGTTTATGTGATTCTAGAGGGTTAGGAAAGTCTGAAGTTTTATTTTTACAAGGCAAAAGTGAATCATGAAGGAGATGTCTCCACCCATTTCTTTTCCATTTAGGCTAGATAATATGATCTGTAATGATTCATTGATAACAACCCACAAGGAAATCAATGGGCTCAAGTTTCTTGCAAACACAACCTTCTTGTTGTCAAAACCCACAACAAAGCCAAATCCATCTTATGAGTCAATTTCAGGTGGAAAAGAAGGTTGTGGTAGTAATACTCCACAAAGTAGAATTAGTATAGTATCACAATCTGCAGAAGTAGAGAACAGGGAAGCAGGAGGAACCACTGTCTCAAATTTCGTTACTAAAAATGGAGGTGATAAGATTGATTGGAGAAGCCAGGAAGGTGTCCTCATGTCATTAGATGGGAATAGTTCTGAGATAAGTACAACTGTGATGAATTTTGAGATTGTTGACAAGTCCAAACTGAAAGAATCAAATGTTGAGTTGGAGCATGCACAAGATCCTTTTGCAATGGTGTTGGATCTTGAGAGTAAGGAAGGCAGTGGATGTAATGGATCTGATCCAAAATTATTTACTGACCCTTCTGAGTCTGGGGTGCTGCAGGAAAAGAAGATATGTAGAACAAGTAGCAAAAATATATTTGAACTGGATTCTCATCCCCTTTGGGGTTTCACATCCATGTGTGGAATGAGGCCACAGATGGAAGATGATGTTGCGGTTGTACCCCGATTCTTGCATATTCCTGCTAGAATGCTGTTGGAGGAACATGTTCCTAATGGCATGAATCATCATTCAAGTCCTTTAACTGCCCATTTCTTTGGTGTCTATGATGGTCATGGCGGGTGTCAGGTATGGTTATGCCACTTTTCTTCTAATTTCTCATTAGATTATACGTCTTCAAGTTTATTGATTTCATTGGAAGGGCTTTATTTTTATAGGTTGCAAATTATTGCCACGAACGTCTACATTTGGCTTTGACTGAGGAGATAGAAATTTCCAAAGCGAGCTTGTCCGATGGATGTACTGGGATTAGTTGTCAGGAGCTATGGAAGAAAGCCTTCCTCAATTGTTTTGTCAAAGTTGATGAAGAGATTGGGGGAGTTCACCGTGGCAACAGTGGAAGCAACTCTGAGACTAATCAAATACCTATTGCCCCTGAAACTGTTGGTTCTACTGCTGTAGTTGCCATTTTGTGTTCAACCCACCTAATCGTTGCAAATTGTGGGGATTCAAGAGCAGTTTTGTCCCGTGGAAAAGTGGTTATTCCATTGTCAGTAGATCACAAAGTAAGGCATGTCTTTGTAGTTTTGCACTTGGTCACAGAGAGTCCCTCCCTGAGATATTAATCTTTCTAGTTACCTTTATGCTGTTTTCAGCCAAATAGAGATGATGAACTTGCAAGGATAGAAGCTGCAGGAGGCAAGATCATAGAATGGAAAGGGTACCGTGTTTTTGGTGTTCTTGCAATGTCCAGGTCCATTGGTACGCATCTTTGATCCTTGATCTCAGGAAAATGATCATCTCGTTTGAAATTGATCCATTTTATTGTTTAAATTAAATATTATAAATCTAAATATATATTTAGTGTCATGTCACATTCTCTATACTATTAGATCAAAGAAATCAACTATAAATATCTTAGTTGTCTGATTATTTTTGTGAGTTCAAAACTGGAAATAAACATGTAAGAGTGAATGACTGGCAAAAAAAGTATATGAACTAGCTGCAGAAAGCGAACAATGATCTCGTCACACCAAAGACAACCATAAAGGGATCACATTGTATACACATGCACGGCTACATACACAGTGTCAATATCATAATGACATCTTGTTGATGCCATAACATTGTTCAGTTTAACAAGAGTTCCTTTTCATGTAGGCTATTCCAGCATTTCTGAGCTGATAGCTTCCTATATTTTAGTTGCCACTAACACTAAAACTATTATTCATGCACAAGAACATTTGGTTTAAGTTAATTAATGAACTTCCAATCAGAAAACCTCTAGAGATCCTCCTAATTTATATAGAGAACATGCTATACCATTTTGATTGAAATGTCCTAATTCCATGCGGATGAAGGTGATCAATCTGACTTCTGATTTGCTCTATCGTCCTCAGGTGATAATTACATGAAACCATGGGTCATTCCGGATCCAGAAGTGATGTTTGTTCCCCGGTCGAAGGAAGATGAATGCCTGGTTTTGGCCAGTGATGGTTTATGGGATGTCATGACAAACGAGGAGGTTTGTGATATTGCAAGAAAGCGGATCCTTGTGTGGCACAAAAAGCATGGTAATACCCTACCCGCAGAAAGGAATGATGGCGTTGATCCTGCAGCTCAAGCTGCAGCAGAGTACCTCTCAAGGCTTGCTCTCCAAAAGGGAAGTAAAGACAACATCACTGTCATAGTGGTAGACTTGAAAGCTCAAAGGAAGTTTAAGAGAAAACTCTAGTAGGAGGTTCACCCATCTACTGGAGTATTTGAGATATGAGATAATAGATCAGTAATATGGTCCAGCCCTTCAATTTTTACATGGGCTGATTGTGATACGATAGAGTTTTGTATACTGAAAGTTGCAATACAGACTACAGAGTACATTTTAATTAGATTTGTCATGCACCACCTTCCTGAGTTGGTTTAGGTACTAAGTTAATAGCGAGTATTTGCAGTTTTTATTGTCATCTTGATATGAATATATACTCGTACAGCCACATTGTTGTCCAGGCAGGGACTTAATTTGTAATTTAATTGCCCTATGTTTTAGTTTCCTCTTGCAGCAAGTAGGAAAATTATCCAGGAATCAAATTCCCCCACAATCTTTCCGAAACCCAAACCAAGTTAACATTATCGAAATTCTGCTTGCACTAAGGTTTGTGCGAAAAGCTCAAAGAGAGTTCAACAAATAACGATCCCCCCAATACCCTAAAAAATAAAAAACCATCATGTAAGAAGCATGGACACAGATCTGAGTAACAGACGACAATTTTTGAAAAAATAGGACATGGACATAGTGGAACACATCTATTAAATAATTATTAAATATATTTATATTTATATTTTATATTTTATATATATTATTAAGCATTTATTTTTCATGTAGTGCCGTATATCAAATTAAGAGTAATAAAGGATAATAAAGCAAATTCATAACTTTTGTTTTGTTAAATGGTATTTGATTCCTCTTGTTCTCATGTCCCGAACATGTCCTTTAATTTAATTTTTTTGTTATTTAAATGATACGGTTGGGACATGCATGCATAAGTGTCTCAAACGTATCAAGTGTCCTACACGAGTATGACACTTTAAATAAAGTGTGTGTGCTTCCTAGCCCACCACCAAACCAAAAGTTTGGGGAAGAGGCTATATATATTTGTTTGCAAATGCACATTCATGAAAAAAAGTTACTAGAACATGTTAAAATTGCAATATTCAAACACTAAGTCTGATGCATTTGCAACTCTAGGCAGGCAACTAAACAAATCTTGGCAGGTTCCTCAAGGATAATTTCATACAATTATTATTTCTATAGGTTTAACAATAAGTCCTATTCCTTGTATCATTGCACATACGCCGCCTTTCCTTGACAACATAAAACCCAACCTTATGATACATTTTCTCTTCAGATTCCGACTCTTCTGGATGAGACACCCTGACCGCCAATCTTTAAAGATCTACCTTAGTGCTTGCCGGCATAAGCTCAAGAAACCACTTTATTTCAGTTGCACTGAATACTAAAAATCATTCACCATGTCTTCAAAACTTCTGGCAAGCTGTTCTTTCAAATCTCAGTTTCATATGATAATTACAGAATAGCAAGAGATTTATGCTTTCAAGTTCAGCATTGAAAATCAAGACTTGGACATACCATACAAGTTTTATAGGGTTGCAAGTGGAGATCCCGCACTGGTGAAGTAAGATGAGAGATCGATGTCCAAGTCTTCATACAGGGCAATGAAAGGGTGGGTCTGTGTTTCAAAACAGTAAAATAGCATCAGATTTAGACTAAACAAACATCCTACTTTATTTGTTCAACATTAACTATAAAGCTGGAATAGAATTGCAGGGATTATCCATACCATAAGTTCATGTGCTGACGGTCTATCTTTTGGTTCTTTCTGTACACTAAAATAAACAAAAGATCCCCAGGATAGGGATATAACCTCATGAGATCAGAAGTTGCAAACATACAGGATAAAAATAAAACAACCAGATGGCAAATATGTTAGCCAACTATTGGTAGGTTACACACACACCCAATGGATCTTGAGCCTATAATGAAGAATAATGAAGTCTATATGACTCTTCATAACTTAAACAAGCAAAATTTAATCTTTACCATGCAGAAATAAATGAGCTGAATTCTTGAGAAAAGTGATCAGAAGGTGCAGAAGGTGGCGGTTTCTCGACAATAGCTTCCATGAGCTCATAGAAGTTAGCCCATCCTTCACTCTGCTCTGATGGTGAATATGGAAACTGGCCTGTTGCGCACTCAAGCAATACTAATCCCAAGCTCCAAATGTCACTTTTGGTGTTATATTTGCCTCCAACAATTCTCTCTGGCTATAAAACACATTGCACATAAACAACTGGCAAATGTCATATATAGCCAAATAGACACTTATTAGCAGCTACCAAAAAGAAAACAGTGACAAACAAGAGATAGGTACGACATTTATAAGATTTATCAAATTACTCACAGACATATAGTTGTATGTGCCAAGAAAAGTATTAGCCTGGCCAGAAGTGCTGTCCATTATTGCACTCACACCAAAGTCAGTAATCTTGACCTCCCCTCTATGATTTATCAACAAATTAGAAGGTTTTAAATCCCTGTGGATAATGTGTTTTTCATGATGAAGATACAGCAAACCCTTCAGCACCTGCATCAATGAATAAAAAGGAAGAACAGGAAAATAACATGTTTGAATTAATATTTGCTATAGATAGAATTTCATATAAGTATATGATATTCAAATTTTCCCACCTGCTTACAGATGGCAGCAAGATATGGCTCTGGAATTGTTCTGACCTTTTTCAAGAAATCTAATAGAGATCCACCATCCATGTACTCTAATATGATTGAAATGACACCATTATTATAGAAAGACTGGTAACAGACAACAACATACGGACATTGTGCTGACTGATTTATTTTCAACTCCTGAGCAATTAGCTTGCGATAAGACTCCTCAATATTCATTTGAATTACCTGGATATGGGAGAATTCATAAGAACTAATGTTAAAGCAATGAGAGATATGTAAATAGTAAAATGTGAACAAATGTTAGTTGGATTGAATATCTGAAAGCTTGGAGATAAACAATTCTGCATGGAAGTAGCCTCTAATGCTGGTTGACAGGAATGTTGATTTGCAAAGCCAGATAGCAACAAAAGAAAAGAGTATCATTTGAGACATCAATTGACAGGATTTATTAGTAGCACCCTTTTTTTTGCCTGACTTAATAGCACGATTTGAAACTTAACCTGTTAAAATTTAGAGGGAAAACTAAATAGCTATTTTAAGGACTGCAAGAACTATCAAATTGTTTCCCTTAAATTCTGATAAAATAATCTTGCACTGATATCTTTTAAAAAGCAATCCAAATGGATTACATCAGGTGGTAGAAACATATAGAAGCTCTCAACCTCACTCATCTTGAAAATGTGGTTTTAAATGTCAAAATGTAATAAGAAGTGAAGGATGATATTTTGACTCCAAAAAAAGAGGATGAATGATGTAAAGACCAGTGTCAGATTATGACTGAAATAGATATAGCTTCAAGAACTCTTTGATCTATCTTCTACTCCCAACTAAACAAGGTTTTTAAGTTATTGATGCCCAATGCCATAGCTGCGATAATGCTCAATATGTTATCTTGTGAAGATGAGACATGTAAAACTATGACAGTTGTATTGATACTGCTTGAAATTAGAACTACAGGAAAACGATAAGGACACTGACTTTGTTAAAGTGCATTAGAAGATATATGACTAAATTTTTTTAAAAAGAATGAAGTAAGAAAATGCATGATTAATGTAAAATAGTGTTAAATTTTGCACTACCTTCAATGCAAAAAACTGGCCAGTCCATTTGTGTTGCACCAATTGCACAATTCCTCCATTTCCTTTTCCGATGACTTTAATTGTGTCTAGATCTTCTAAACTCAACTGGTCGTCTGATGGCTTGATAGGGGGTGGCTGAACACATAGGCATATGCATAAAACAAATTACAAGGTATTCTTGAAAAAAACATAGAGAAGTCAGAACATAGTCAAGATGATAAAACCTATCATGGAGGAAATTACTCAGGGCATAACATATTTTAAATCCGTCATTTGACAAATTAGAAATACAGATGAAATTTCAATAAATGAGTAAATGACATTCGGTGGGTGGATCTCATTTTTCTTTAGCCCAAAAGTCAGATTACTAAGTATATTCCGAAGCAAGCCACGATCAATTTCTTTCTAACCAGGTGGGGTATCACAAAAACCAAAGCATACCAATTCTTTGAGGCAACTAGGCAAGCTATAGCTCAACTGGTCCCCATTGAAGACAAGACAATGTAAGGTTCAGTTTTAGATGAAAATTTTGTAACTTTCCACAAATCAGAATGAGCCAAAAACAATCAGCCTTTCATTATAAAGCTTCAAGCTATCACAAACTAATATAACCATGGATTCAACAGGGTTATTAGTGCTTTGTGAAGGTTTTGAATATTCAACTAACAACTTCTCACCCGAGAGGGGCACAACAAGCTTTGAGAAGCCAGTGCTAAAGTCTTCAGCATTTTTATAATCACTTAACTTGGCTTCCCAATTTAAATTAAACAAAAAAGAATGAAAATTCAATTAAAGCCTGTAATTTTAACTATTTGGGATCCAATAAACCAAAACCCCTCAATGCTCCTAACACTGCAAACTTCAAGATTCAATTTTGTTTTTGCTGATTTGAACATAGAGAAGCTAAAATTCAGAGAACAAAATATAAATAATTTAAAATACCGATCTAAACCAGATGACCCAGTTGTTCTCAATTGAAAGCTTATAAAAATTTCTTCAAATTAAGTACTTCCAGAAACCCAAATTGAAAAATTGAAATATATATGAATCTTACAGCTTCAACTTCGCTTTGAGTAACAATTCGAACCCCATCTCTATTCACCAGTAGATCGTCAACCATAAACGTTCCGCTTTGAGTCCTACCAATTTTCCACAACCCCAATTACTCAAAAAAAAAAAAAAAAAAAAAAAAAAATTTACAAAGTGGAAGAGAGAGAGAGAGAGTTACAGGAACTTGGAGAAGGAAATCTCATCAGGAGGAGGGAGAGAAAGCTTGAGGTCAGGGATTAAGCTTCCCTTCTTCATTTCTATCTCTGCTTTTGCTTTCTTCTACTTCCAACTTTTGTGGTGCAGAGCAAAACAGAGCAGAAGAAGAAGAGTGAGGGTTTGTGAGATGAGTCTTTTATAATGTGAGAGAGTTCTGAGAGAATAAATAAAATAAAAATATAGTTTTGGAGTTGGGATAGTACGAAGTTTATATAAAAAGTATTGGCTGGCAGTCACCAATCACCACCAACACCATTAACACCTATGAAACCAGCAAGAAAAGCAAAGCAAAGAAAATAAACACACACACTGACTTTACTTCCGTTTACTTTTCTTCTCACTATTGTGTATTGTATTTGTATACAGTGTTGTTTTGTTTACCTTTACCCGCGCCTCCTTTTTTTTCTACTTCCACTTTTTTTTTTTGTTCAAAGTCTTTCTTTTCTTCCTTTTCTTGTCCTCTAATCCACTCACGACACATTGTACGATAGATTACCCAAATATGCAAAATGGAATTCCTACTACTTCACGTGAAATTTGAAAGACTTGGACCAAAAATTTTAAGAGTCTGTCGAATAATAAGCATAGATTAAGGTTAAGCTTTTTTTTTTTTTTTTTTTTTTTTTTTTTTTTTTTTTTTAATAATTGTAATACCAACTTTTAATGCGGTGGAATCTGTTTGATTTTTTTCTTTATTTATGCAATCAAGCATCCATTAACATATCATATGCTTTAGGAAAAAAAAAATGAATTGAAAGTCATGTATCCCATTATTCACATCTTATTCCTTGCATTTAATAGTGATCACATCATTTAAAACTATAATAACATGACTTTTAGATTCTATTCATTCTTTAGATAGACTTTTTAAATTTATTATTATTTTTAGAACAAGAATCATAATAATTAACCTAATCCATAAAAGGAATTCATTTATTTTATGTATCTAAGTAAGTAGTTGACATTCAAAATTTTGGGGCTAAAGTTTGGTAATTGTTTGTTTTCAACAAAATACATGATGTTACATCATTTAAAATTTTAAATGATGTAGCATTATATTCATCTTTAAAATTTGTAATATTAATCTAAATCATGAAATAGACACAATTTCTTGCCTAAATAAGCAAATGTTGGCTTCCTGCCTTTCCTTTTAGGCAAAACTATATTATCAATTCTAAAATTTGGATCAAGTACAAGTCTCCAACTGCCATGTCATAAACCTCTTCACCATATATTAAATATGATAATAGTGGAGGGTTGTGAATGATTTTGTGTGTGTGAATGGATACATTATTTTAAAATATTAAAGTGAACATATTATCTGGTTTATGGTTGGGAATTGGGATTGTGTGTGTTGAAAATGTATTTTATTATTAAAAATAATGTTCTTGTGTTTAAAATTTATTTTAAATAGTAATGTGAAAACATTATCTGGTGTATGGTTTTTAAGCGTGGGATTGGTGTTGAAAGTTGTATTTATTTACTTATTTATTATAAAAACTAATGTTCTTGTTATTTTATATTATCGGGGAGGAGTGTTTTTATTCTAGAAGGTGAAGCAAAAAACAGCTTTACACTTTTTTAATTCCTATTGTTATTTTATTTTTGTGTGAATATATTAATTTTGTATACGTTGATGTAATACTAATAGGCTTGAGCGTCGGACTTGACCATGAAGGTCACTCAGAAATTTCTCAGATCGTGACAGGGCTTCGTTCACACTAGGATTAGATTGTTTGGTTAGAAAATTTATCAACTTCCCATGTAAACATGGGGCACGTGTTTTTGAGTTTGACTAGTATTTATATCTATTTGAATTTCATAACATAAAATCCCTTCCGCTCAATACATAAATTTACGTCATTGAATCAAACGTATGGAGCGGATCGACCACAATAAAGGAAACAAAGAAAGGTGACGAACATTATTCCGAGATGCACTCAACATGTATTAGTTTGTGTTAAACAATCTTAGATGTACTTCCATAAAAAAAAAACAAAACAAAACAATGTTTTTTATTTTATTTTTAAAGAGAGTTTCAATTTATGGCATTCGCTCCTGATGATAGATTTTTATCATCAGACCAAGACACCAATCAATTTTTGGTGTAGGTGGAGATTGAACCCCAGATCTCTTATACAACCATCAGAAACTTTACCAGTTGAGCTAACTGAAACCCACAAAACAAAACTGATGATACCGAAAACAATACCACCAATGAGTCACACGTTCCTCGTACGATCGCAAATGGCACCTGCACAACGAAAAGGAATAACCTAGCAGAGAGCACCGGTGTGGTACCGGCCAAATACCCTCCGAAGGTCAAGTTAGAACTATTCTCACTGCTCTAGAGTGCTAGAGAGGGTAAAATTATGCGTACCTCGAGTAACGAGAGTGCTAAGGTTTTTATAGTAGCAAGGGTCATCCCTCTTTTCCTTGGAGTAGAAGTCTTTTCCTTATAGGAGTCCCTTTGGGCGTATTTTCCGGGATCCTTTCCTTATAGGAGTCCTTTTGAATATTCTCTAGCGTGGGAAACAAGTCAACTCTTGACTTACAACGTGGGAAGCAAGTCGACTTTATGATCAGTCCGTCAGCCTCGATGTATCTCCTTCAGCTTTTTGGGCGTCACTTGGTGAAACCGTCAACCTTGGAGGCATCAACTATAACCGTCAGATATTGCTCCGTCTATTTATTTATGGGAGACAGCATAACACCGTCAGTCTGAGGCGCAGCTCCTTTTATCCTCATCAGTTGCCCCCTACTCTACATGCTTGACGTTTAGAACCGTCAGCATGTGGAGTTATTTCTAAAAAAGAATTACGAATGATTCCTCGGGCCGCGAGCTATTTAATGCAAGGTCACGTGGCGCGCGGTAGTTGGCCTCGTTTCTGGGCACGGGCGTCGCCTCGCGTTTCGTGCGTTTTCCCCCTATATAAATATCACGCCTCACTGCTTTATTTCGCTATTTCAACTTCGAAGATCTTTCAAGAGAGAAACCGTCACTCTTACAAACGATTCGTTCCGTCAACTTTTACCAATATCGTCATCCTTCAAGTTGTTTCACTTATTCAAGATCCATTTCACCTGTAAGTTCCTCTTCCCTTCTCTTTGTTTCTCTTTTTATTTTTACTTTTGCCCAAAGAATTTTTTATTTAAGAACGTCAGTCTAGGGACTTAGGGTGTATCCGTCACTTGTAGGTAGTCAGATGTCAAGTGACGCGTCGAGTGATCAGTCGTCAGTCCGCGACGGAGCGGGCTACGACGAAGTTTTTGGCTCAGGTCAAGAGTCCGACGGCTTTTCTGAGTCGTCAGGAAAAGAAACGTCAGCCCAATCCCTTAGTATTGACGTAGAAGACCGTGTCGAGGGAGTTAGGGAAAAAATGTTAAGTGAGGTTGAGGTCCAGGGGATCGATGAGGAAGTTGTTGATAATGGTAACTGGGAGGAAGGTGACGAGGAGATCGATAGCGACTGAGGTAGAGGCTGTAGTGACGGTAGTGAGGATGAGGGTGACGAAGAGTCCAGTGAGGGAACTTCGGGGAGTTCTGGAGGTAATCGTCCCTTCATCCTTCCAGAGGAGTGGGCCGTCAATAAATTTCTCCCAAAGATGAGCAACAGAGTTTTTTCTGAGTTGCGCATTCGTTTCCAAATCCCAGATCACATTCCTCTCCGTCTCCCTAAAAAGAATGAGAAGTGTTATACAGGGAGGACGGCTGATGTGGGGATGTATGACGCCATGTTCGCAGCTGGCCTTAGACTTCCACTGACGGCTTTACACCGTCGGCTGGCGGATTTCTTAGGATTGTCCGTCAGCCAGATATCTCCGAATGCTTGGAGGATCTTTATTGGTGCTGAGGTCCTCTGGGGTCGTCTGAGTGGAGGGAACCGTCAACTTTCGCTTGACGAGTTCTTTTACTGTTACAGACCTCAGCATAAAGTATCCGCCAAGGGGACATATCATTTTGCACCCCGTGAAAAGAGCTTAAGATTAGTGTTCGATATGCCGGATTCGAATAGGAATTGGAAGAACAGATTTTTCTTTGTTAAGGGGACGGACTGGGTGTGCCGCCCGGATGAATGAGACATGTTGCCTGGGGGTTATTTTGATAACACATGGGCTTATATTAGGGAGTCAGGTTGCCCCCCTTTCTTTTTACCGTCGCTTTTTCTTTTCTATGTAACTGTCACCGTCTCTTTTAACACCGTCTGTTTCCTTTTGTTTCAGCCATCGCTCGTCCGGAGGTGTCTGACGAACAAAGGGAATTCATTCGTCGGATACTCACCATCCCACTTGAGCAACGTAGGTGTAGGGATTTGATAACCCTAGACACTCTACATTTGTATTGTGGTGGTCCTGAGCCGACGGTCGAAGCTCGGAAGTTGGAAGAATTTTCAAGAAAACGTAAGTAAATGCATTGTTTAATCCGTCTGCTACTACTCATCCGTCAGTTTATTTATCCGTTAGCTTTCTTTGTGCAGAGATGGAGGCTGCGAAGCAAAGGGTGAGGGCCGCTGCTGCCCGTAAGAAGGAAGAAGATAAAGCTAAGGGAAAGGAAGGAGCGTCAACTCCTCATTCCTCCTTGAAGGGCTCAATCAAGAGGAAATCTGACGGAAAGGATGATCCTCCTTCCAAGAAGGTGGCCGTCACTCCTACGGACGTGCCCTCCCAGAAGTCACCCCCCAAGCCTAGTCACGGTGCTGGGAAAGGAGTGATGACTTCCTCTGGTCCCGTCATTGAGGGGCCCCGTTGCTTGCTGACTCACAAGGATTACGCTGTCGAGGGTCTGGAGTCTCTTATTAAACAGACGGATCTGGATCCTTGTGCTCAGCTTGGGACGGATGACCTGGGGGCGTCAGCCTTCTTTGATATTGCACGGGTATGCTTCCTACTTTGATTAATCTGATCTTTATCTTTCTCAATAGCTGACGGTTGTGTTTCCTTCAGGCCTTGGTTTGTGTTAAAGCACTCCAAGACCGATGCGTGGCCAAAAAAGGCGTCGTCTCTCGGGTGAGGAGGCACAATTCCACCCTGATGGATCAGCAGGCGTAATACAAGGAGGCCGTCCGTCTCTTAAACACAGAGCTGAAGGACGTGAAGGAGAAGTTAGGAGAAGCAGAGGGCGAGCAGAAGAAACTTGAGGAGGAGGTCTCATCTTTGCGTGCGCAAGTGGTGACGGCTGGGACTGACGCAGTCGAAAAATTTAAGACAACTCAGTCCTTCATCGACTCCTGTGCTGATTACTATGGCGCAGGTTTCGATGATTGTCTGAAGCAAGTGTCGTTAGCTTATCCGGAGCTGGATCTGTCTGGAATCACCATGGATACTTCCGTTCCAATGACTCCTGCCGCTGACAGAGATGACGAACCCCTCAGTTTGGATTCTTTGCTTAATGATGCTGGGGTTGTTTTGGCCCAGCCTGCTGTCGCTACCCCTGCTGGGCCTTCAGATCAAATTATGAAGGATAAAGCTGACGGAGTCTCCAAGGATGCTCCTGCCGCTTAATCCTTGTTATTAATTGTAATTTTTGAACAATGTCTTCAAGTGCCCTTATGTTTGTTGGGCTTTTTGCTTGTAATTCCATCTACTCCCTGTTGTCCGTTGCTTTGAACATATACACTGACTTTTATTGCTTGACTAATTTTAATGAGATCTCCATTATTCTTTTATATTTAGCCTTTTTTGATTAGCTCGTCATCTTTACAGGCTTGTTGGTTGGAGAAACTTATTTGTAAGTAGTCTCATTTTTTAGTAAGACCGTCAGTACTTTGACCGTTTACCATATAAATTTTTCATCCATTGGACCGTCAGCTCTTCAGTGATGGCTTCTTTGGTATGTCCCATTAGATGATCGTCGATTTTTTGTTTTTAGCTTTTCCGGATCATTATTTTCTTTAGTCATTAGCCTCGATGTCTTTTGACATCTCCGTTGGTCCGTCGGTTTTGAGTGTCCGATCCATATGATAACTCTATCTATTGGACCGTCAGCTTTTAACTTTAGCCTTTTCGGACCGTTATTTTTATGGCCATAAGTCTTGATGTCTTTTGACATCTCCGTTGGTCCGTCGGTTTTGAAGGCTCGATCCATATGATAGCACTATCTATTGGACCGTCAGCTTTTTAGCTTAGCCTTTTCGGACCATTGTTTTCTTGGCTTTTTTAGCCTTGATGCCTTGACATCTTTCATTAATCCGACAGATTTTTCTTTAGTCCGTGAGTTATGGACTTAGTCGTTTTTGGGCCGTAAACTTAGTGGACCGTCGGAGGAACAATATACTTCAGCAATTTCTGAATAAAACTCCTCTTATTGCTATGCATTTAAATAAAAGTAATTAAAACCAAATCCTGCCCCTTGGGCTAAAAAAAAGTATTGTTGCGAAAAAAGAAACTAAAGTAAACGATAAATCTGAGGAGTTAAACTATAATTTTGCTGAAAAATAAAAGAAGTTGGTCTTCATGCTGCTGCTCCTATTGGTAGTACTTCCGTAGGTGCTCGGTGTTCCATGGATGTGGTAGTTTCTGTCCCTCCAATGTTTCAAGGTGGTAAGTACCTTTTCTCTGCCACGACGAGACTCGGTAAGGACCTTCCCAATTGGGGCCGAGTTTCCCTTGGGTAGGGTCCCTAGCGGCGCCCATGACCTTCCTAAGAACAAGGTCTCCGACTTGGAAGTCTCTGTGTCGGACCCGAGAGTTGTAGTATTTGGCCATGCGATCCTGGTACCTAACGAGCCTTTATTCTGCTGCTGCCCTGATCTCATCCACTAGGTCGAGCTGTAGTCGCATAGATTCATCGTTTTTGTTCTCATCATGGTTGTGTACCCTATAGCTTGCGAGTCCGACTTCTGCCGGGATGACTGCTTCGCCTCCGTACGCCAGGCGGAACGGTGTCTCTCCTGTGGGTGTTCTTGCCGTCGTCTTGTATGCCCATAGTATACTCGGCAATTCTTCAGGCCATATACCCTTCGCCCCCTCGAGCCGAGTCTTGATGATTTTGAGCAAGGATCGGTTTGTGACTTCGACCTGTCCATTAGCTTGAGGGTGGGCGGGGGAGGAGTAGTGGTTCTTTATTCCTAACTGGGAGCAAAAATCCCGGAAATGGCCGTTGTCGAACTGCCTCCCGTTGTCCGAGACAAAGACCCTAGGAATGCCAAACCTGCATATGATGCATCTCCAGATGAAGCTCCTTACGTTCTTCTCTGTGATCGTGGCCAAAGCTTCAGCTTCCACCCATTTCGTGAAATAGTCGATGCCTACTACCAGGAATTTCAGCTGTCGTACAGCTGTAGGGAATGGTCCCATAATGTCTAATCCCCATTGTGCGAACGGCCACGGGGCCGTCATCGGGGTCAGCTCTTCGGTCGGTTGTCTAATAATGTTGCCGAACCTTTGGCATTTGTCACAGGCCCTAACGTAGGTTTCGGCGTCCTTCTGCATGGTGGGCCAATAGTAACCTGCTCGCACGAGCTTGTGTACCAATGATCTGGATCCTGAGTGGTTTCCGCAGATTCCTTCATGCACTTCTCTCATAACGTAGTCTGCTTCTTCCGTACCCAAGCATCTTAGATATGGTCGGGAGAAACCTCTCTTGTACAGGACGTCTTTTATCAGGACGAACCTCGCCGCCTGGACTTTAAGTTTTCTTGCGGCTTCCTTCTCGTCTGGTAAGATGCCGTCTTTTAGGTACGAGACTAACGGCGCTGTCCAGCTGCTGTCGGAGCATATTTCCTGCATGTCACTGATATCTATTAGCGGGGAAAGTTGTACGAAGGAGAGTACATTACCAGGGACGACCATTCGTTCCGCTGAGGCGGCCTTCGCGAGACGGTCTGCTCGCTCGGTTTCCTCTCTGGGAATCTGGATGATTTTGGCTTCTAGGTCGCCCACTCTTGCCCTCACTTCATCAAGGTACTTCTTCATCTTTTCGCTCTTGCACTCGTAGTCTCCATTTACCTGGTTGGTGATGACCTGTGAATCGCAGTAGACGACTACCCTTGCGGCTCCTGCTGCTTTGGCGAGGTCGAGTCCTGCTATCAGAGCCTCATATTCTGATTCATTGTTGGTGGCGGGAAAGTTTAGACGGACCATACATTCAATAGTGTCTCCTTCAGGCGATAGCAACACTATGCCGGCCCCTACGGCTTGCCTGTTGGATGATCCGTCCGTATGTATGCTCCATTGAGGGGACTCTGCTGCCCCCTGGTCCTCGTCGTGGGTGAACTCAGCTATAAAGTCGGCGACAGCCTGTCCCTTGATGGCGGTCCGCGGACGATACTGAATGTCAAATTCGCTCAGCTCGATTGCCCATAATGCCAGTCGTCCCGCGGCCTCGGGGCTGCTCATTGCTCGCCGTAAAGGCTTGTCAGTCAGGACGTTTACCGTATGAGCTTGGAAGTACGGTTTGAGCTTTCGAGCTGCCGTAACCAATGCGAAGGCAAGTTTTTCCATCAGCGGGTATCTCTCCTCGGCACCGCGAAGCGCTCGGCTTGCATAGTATACGGGTTTTTGCACTCTTTCTTCTTCTCTCATCAAGGCTGCGCTGACAGCTGCGGGGGAGATGGCCAGATAGAGAAAAAACTCTTCTCCCGGCTGCGACGGGCTCAACAGCGGTGGAGAGGAGAGGTAAATCTTCAACTCTTCGAACGTTTGCTGGCATTCGTTGGTCCATTCAAATGATTTTTTCAATGTTCGGAAGAAGGGCAAACACTTGTCCGTTGCTCTCGACACGAACCTGTTAAGTGCCGCTATTTTTCCATTTAGGCTCTGTACCTCCTTTACACTTCTTGGCGGTGTCATTTCCATAATGGCTCGAATCTTATCCGGGTTCGCCTCGATTCCCCTTTGAGACACCATGAATCCCAAGAATTTTCCTGCCGTTACTCCAAAGGCGCACTTCCCTGGGTTGAGCTTCATATTGTAGGAGCGGAGTGTATCAAATGTTTCTTTGAGATCTTCTAGATGATCTTCCTCCCTCCGGCTCTTAACTAGCATGTCGTCCACGTAGACCTGGACATTTCTCCCAATCTGTTGCGCGAACATTTTGTTCATGAGCCTTTGGTACGTTGCGCCTGCGTTCTTCAGGCCGAAGGGCATGACCTTGTAACAGAATAGGCCTTGGCTGGTTACGAACGACGTTTTCTCCTGGTCGGCTTCGTGCATTCGGATTTGGTTGTATCCCGAGAAAGCGTCCATGAAGCTTAGCAACTGGTGTCGGGCCGTGGAGTCTACCAGGACATCGACCCTCGGTAGGGGGTAGCTATCCTTGGGGCAGGCTTTGTTAAGGTCGGTGAAGTCCACACACATCCGCCATTTCCCGCTCGCTTTCTTCACCATTACTACATTTGCTAACCAGTCGGGATAGTACACTTCCCTGATGAAGCTTGCTTCCCGTAGCTTTCTGACTTCCTCTGCTATGGCTCGGTCCCGCTCCGGGGCAAATACCCTCTTCTTTTGTCTGACGGGTGAAAAGGCGGGCGACACATTCAGCTTGTGCACCATGATTGAAGGATCTATTCCTGGCATATCTTCATAACCCCATGCGAATACGTCTCTATTGCGTCTGAGGAAGGTTATGAGCTCTTGACGGATTGTGGGGTTAGCGAGCGTTCCAATTTTGGTCGTTCGGCCAGGATCGGAACTGTCAAGGGGTATTTCTTCTAGCTTCTCGACCGGCTCCGTTATCGTCCGGTGCTCTTCTATACTTAAAGTCTGAACTTGGTCCTCCATTTCCACCATGGCTATGTAACATTCGCGCGCGGCCATCTGGCTCCCGCGCAGCTCCCCTACTCCGTAGTCAGTTGGGAACTTAATCATCAGGTGGTAGGTGGAGGTTACTGCCTTCCATGAGTTGAGCGTGGGTCGCCCGAGGATGGCGTTGTAGGCTGATGAGCAATCAACAACCAAGAATGTCACGTCCCTGGCTATCTGTTGGGGGTAATCACCCACAATTACGGATAAGGTGACCGCGCCCAGTGGGAATACTCGGCTCCCGTCGAAGCCGACCAGCGGGGCATTTGTTGGGATCAGTCGCCCCCTGTCGATCCTCATCTGCTGGAACGCGGTGTAGTATAAGATATCTGCTGAACTGCCATTATCGACGAGCACCCGGTGCATATTGTAATCCCCTATACGCAAGCTGACGACGAGTGCGTCGTCATGTGGATGGTGAAGACGTCGTGCGTCTTCTTTCGAGAATCCGATTACGGGACCTTCTCTTCTTGTTATCTTCGGCACGGCTCCTGTTAGTTGAACACTCTGTATCATCCGAAGATAGGTCTTGCGGGCCTTCTTGGATGACCCGACGGCCGTCATTCCCCCTACGATCATCCTTATATCCCCAATCGGGGGCCTTGGTCGCTCGTTATCCCGTCGGGGGTGTTGGTCTTGCGCGGGGGGATCCGCTCTATCCTTGCTGACGAATCTCTGCAGCTTTCCTTGTCTGATAAGGGCTTCAATTTGCTGCTTGAGGTCGTAGCAATCAGCTGTGTCGTGGCCGTGGTCGCGGTGGAACCGGCAGTATTTATCTCGGGAGCGTTTGTTGGGGTCACTCTTCTTGTTGAACGTCGTTGGTGGTCGCCATTGAGCGAGTGAGTACCATGTAACTCTTTGTCTTGGAGGCGAGAACGTGTTAAAGTGTCCCCACAGACGGCGCCAACTGATGATACCGAAAACAATACCACCAATGAGTCACACGTTCCTCGTACGATCGCAAATGGCACCTGCACAACGAAAAGGAATAACCTAGCAGAGAGCACCGGTGTGGTACCGGCCAAATACCCTCCGAAGGTCAAGTTAGAACTATTCTCACTACTCTCGAGTGCTAGAGAGGGTAAAATTATGCGTACCTCGAGTAACGAGAGTGCTAAGGTTTTTATAGTAGCAAGGGTCATCCCTCTTTTCCTTGGAGTAGAAGTATTTTCCTTATAGGAGTCCCTTTGGGCGTATTTTCCGGGATCCTTTCCTTATAGGAGTCCTTTTGAATATTCTCTAGCGTGGGAAACAAGTCAACTCTTGACTTACAACGTGGGAAGCAAGTCGACTTTATGATTAGTCCGTCAGCCTCGATGTATCTCCTTCAGCTTTTTGGGCGTCACTTGGTGAAACCGTCAACCTTGGAGGCATCAACTATAACCGTCAGATATTGCTCCGTCTATTTATTTATGGGAGACAGCATAACACCGTCAGTCTGAGGCGCAGCTCCTTTTATCCTCATCAAAAACAATGTCAGATAGACATTGCATCAATGATCAATTATGGTAATTGATGCGATGCTTATCCAAAGTCCAAACTATGCTTTTCTTTTTTCCACACTTGTCATTTCATGGTTCTCTTTTTAATTTTTAGACATACATTGACCGTAAGAAATTTATTTGCTAAACTATACTTTTAGTTCTTAAAGTGTGAGTTGGTTGGATTTTAAACCCTTGTTAATCAAGTTCTAAGTACAAGTAGTTTCTTAATCATGTTATGAATGGTCCTTGGTTAATGCAATCAATCACTAATATTGTGTAATCCGGGGCGTAGCCAGGAATTATTACTTGGGTGGACCGATTTGTAGTAGCAATATACTAAATATAATAGATTGCAAGGTAGACAATAGATTGCATGATTTGAAGGTGAATATTATGACCAATTTGAATGTGATTAGACCACAAAGCTTGAAAGCTATGACAATGATTATTCGGTTCTTTGTATATGGATACTCTATATCTTTAGAGGTTGATATGGACTGACTATGAGATAAGCACATCGAATTTCATCTTGTTTGTTGACAAGAAATTTATATATTTGTTCACGTGATCCTAGATCACAGTCTATCTCTTCGGATTGAATTCTTGCACATTTGGAGGGACGCTCATCTGCCATTGAAGTATTAACAATTGTTTCTACAAGTGTCCTAAGTTCTGAATGATTATATTTTATTATTATTTTTTGTTTGTTTTAAGAATGCATCAATTGTTTGTTGTTTGCTCATTATTTAGAACCTAATTTCAAATCCAATTCAAAAAATCATAAATTAACTTGGGAGAAAGATATAATAAATTATCATATAAAATTAATTCTTGCATGAAATATAAATACACCATTAATTAAATAATGACCCTTTAGGATAAAAAATTAAATAAACAAATTAAACAAAAGTATAAACATACAACTAAACCAAAATTTTTTTTTGGTGCTAAAATACAACTAAACAAAATAAATTAGCAACACCCCCACTACCTTGCATATTGTTTTGGGCCCATTTTTGTTTTATTTTAGTACAATAATAGATGTCTATTGGAACTTTTTTTTTTTTGGCTGAAAAGATGTCTATTGGACTAAAAGAACTTAAAGAAGTTTGGGAATAATTTTTTTTTTTTTTTTTGGGGGTGGGGCGGATATTTATTTTAGGAAGTGCCCATGTCATTTTTCTAGCTACTCTAGAGGAAAAAGAAAAAAAATTGGATATAGAGAACATGACACTATGGTGACCTAGGGGAAACTAATGGAAAAATAATGTTAGAAAACCACTAGGAGGGTTAGGTCTAAAAACCCCGAGGCAAAACTAAATCCACTAACTGGATAGAAATTTGATAATACCAAATAACCCTATTCATAGTAAAACTTACTATAGTTGCCCAAAGTAGCTCCAAGACCACGAACTTCTTCAATTATGAAGATATTGCACACAAATCTCAGTCAACTTTAAGTATCCAGTTGAAGATTTTGGTCTATTACTGAAATTTAGTACCAAACTACCAATGTACCATGCACTCACTCTCTCTCTCTCTCTCTCTCTCTCTCTCTCTCTCTCTCTCTCTCTCTCTCTCTACTTTTGGGTTGGCAAAAGGCAAGCATTGCATCTCCCGCTATCAGAAAATACCGCAATAGTGGAAGTGGAAAATCCGGTTTGTCACCAGTGGATGGTTGGTAGGTTTGTGAAATTTCTAGGTGATTTTCCTCATCTTTATATTTTACCTATGAAATTACAATTGTCAAATTTGTAGTTTGGATTAGCATATTTTCACTCAAAGAGAATGGCGCACTCTCAAAAGAATTACAGTTTTTTTTTTTTTTTAAGGATAACAGTATGTTTACATTCTCAAATTTTGAAACTTAAAGGTGTAAAATTTAAATACCCTCAAACTTTAAGGAATAAAATCCAAACACCCCTAAAATTTAGGAGGTAAAATCCAAATTCTGAAACATCGGAGTGTAAAATCCAAACACCACCAAACTTCAAGGGGTAAAATTTAAATTCTGAAACTTTAGGGTGTAAAATTCAAACACTCTCAAACTTTAGGGGTGTAATTTGTAATATACCCTTTTTTTAATATTAGAGTGAACATCTTTTCATGTATAGTTTTTAAAGGCAAGATTGTGTTTTTAAAATTTATTAATTATAGAACATCGTTGTTGCATTTTCTTTTATATTTGTAGGTGAGTGGAATGCTTAATAGAATTGTAATAAGGATTCCAATGAACATAAACATTAGATGTTCAAGGTCTCACTAGTTAGAAATCTACAATAAGAAAGTTTTGTTCACTAGGCCAAAGGCCAATCGATCGGGTTGGTCAGAGGTACGCTGACGGTCTAGTTAGTAAAGAAGTTAACAAAGTAAGGTCAAAGAAAATGACAAGGTGTCAAGATGATGGAATGTATATATTTCTCTTTGGAGTTCATATAGAGTTCTTTCGGTTGCAGTGGGTATGTAATTCCCCATATTGTTATGGGGTAAATCTGACATCATGTTATCCTTTCATGATGCTTAAGAGGAACTAAGCGATGCACCTTCCCTATGGTCGCAAGGGGGAAGGCTCTATCACCTTGCATTTAATATAATTGGCGGTAGATGAGCCATAATACATGTAGGATTTGAAGGAAGATATTTAAACTTTGTTTGTTTAACTATAAAATGTTTTCAAATGTAAAATATAAAAAATTTCAAATACAAACCACCAAAACTAAAAACTTAGTCGCTAGAGTTGCAGGTCTGGCAACTGGACTGCCAACACTGGCTATCAAACTATCGACTGCGATCACCAGATCACTAGATCTGATGACCCAACCACCAGATGGATGAAAGAGCCATTGTGTATTTTTGTAAAATATTTTACCAAGTTTTTAAAAGTAAAAAGTTTTATAACATTTTATAAAAGATTTTTCAACCAACAAAAAACATTTTCAAGTTTAATTAGATTTTACAATGAAACAAAGACGGTAAATTGCGAAATGTTTTCTGTAAAACATTTTACAGCGAAACAAATACAACATTAGTTTCCTTAGATTGGTTGGATGAGGGAAGAGAAAATAGATTAATTTGGAGTGAAATTTTTGTGGGGCCCAACATTTTACTATTAGCCCAAATTGGGTGAAAAGAGAGGGAAAGGAAGAGAGACATGTCAAAACTTTTGACTTATATTATGAAATTACTAAAATGCTCATCATAAGTTAAAAGTATTTTACGATTTAATTTTTTAAGGGGCACAAATGTAAAAACACACATTTTTCTTTCCCTTCTATTTGTAAACCAAACAAAAATATTAATAAATATTGAAGTTCATAAAAAATAAAAAACAAAAATGTTGATTATTTCTCACTTCCCTTCCTTCCCAATTATCCTAACACCCCAAAAAGAAAAACTTTTCTTTTTTCTTTTCCTTTCTCTTTCCCTTACCTTCCCCTTGTCCTTTCTCTTTCCCTAATTTTCCTCATTTTATTTTTTTGTGGAGCCCAACATTTGCTGTCAGCCCAAATTGGGTGGAAAGAGAGGGAAAAGAAGAGAGGCATGTCAAAACTTTTAACTTTTATCTCATGAAATTACTAAAAGTATTTTACTACTTAATTTTTCATGGGGCACAAATGTAAAAAGACACATTTGTGCCCCTTAAATATTGTAGTTTATCAAAAACAAAAAAAATATTGATTATTTCTTACTTACTTTCCTTCCTAATTATCCTAACAACCTTACCTTCCCCTTTTCCTTTCTCTTTCCCTTACCTTCCTCTTTTCCTTCCTCTTTCCTTCCCTCAACTATAACAAACAGTCTAACACTACTACGTAAATGACTAAATTTTGCTTGTCATTTGTATTAGAAGAAAAATAATAGTTAGCGGCTGGACCCTCGGACTTGACCACCGAAGTCAGTCAGCAACTTCCTAGATCGTGAGAGGTCTTCGTTCACACTTGGGTTTTGTTTGATGGAAAAATGGTGCCAATGAAAATGACTAGACATGTGCACGTGTTTTTGACTAACTAATTCATGAACCTCTTCGGCCCTAAACATAAATTTATGTCATTGAATCAAACTTTTCGGATTGCTTAAAGAAAGAAAGAAAGAAAAAGGAAAATCATAGGAACAAACATTAAAGTGCGATGCACAACACTCAACCGTACATCTGTTTGCGTATCATGACCCTTGCTGACACTAGATGCTTATCCAAAGCCAAAACTATGCTTTTGAATTTTCCGCTCCTGTCCTGTCCTGTCCTGTCATAGTTTTTACTTATGCAATATAAACCATTTAGGAAACTTTTCATTGCAGGAGCTATATAATTATAAACATAATTGTCAATTTGAATGGTAAGACGATAGTAATCATTTAGCATATTGAACAAGCAGGAGTATTTCTGAAAGACATGGGGATTATATGATTGGTTCCACCATGTTCAAGTGTCACATTTTCAATGAAAGGAGCTGAAGTCGATCACTTTATACTACACAAAAAGAGAAAAACGGGGACCCATGTAGAAGTGACACTTACGAGAAACACCAACTGTAATTTCCTCAAGCTTCCTAAACATTGGCCCAGAACAGTAACAAGCACTAGAATTTTAGACAGAAATGGCTAGCCAGTATTATTAAATGGTCCATGCAGTCCTCTCTCTCTCTCTCTTTAATTTTTTATTTTTGCAGTGTCTCTAACGAACATGAATTCTCCGTCTCACCTTTTATGTTTCATTTTATGTTTTACCAATCATAATTTATCATATATTTGTTTAAAATACAATTAAATACATAATAAATTGTGATTAATAAAAGATAAAATGAAACATAAAAAATTGTACAGATGACGGTGATATGTATAAATCTATAACTCTCAGGCATCTAGAGAGTGTGAAGATCAACTTTGTCACTGGTGGATTGAATCGATCAACATAAACCAGGTGAGTTTTGAATTGACAATCCACTCTTTATGAACATTAATAGGAAGTGTCAGCTTTGTCAGAACTATGACCCCACTAAAAATAAATACACCTATTACATGCATAGCAAATAGCATAGCACTGTGATACAAACCAATCCAGCGAGTATGTAGTATGTACAACCTAGTTAATACAGCTCCACTACCATCATAAGTGCCCGTTAAGAAACAATTTTATATCAATAAATTCAACCTTTTATTAGATTTTTTTACTAATTTTATATGATGTACATTTAATAAAATTAATTTTTTGAGTTTTTCTTGTTACTTTAATACTATTTTTATTCATTTTATTAATTTATATCAATTTTTTAATAGATAAACCCCACAATAAATCATCCTTAACAGGCGTCATCAACATTTCCTTCGCAATTTGGCAGCCATCTTTTCTGGTTTCCTAAATGACTCTGAAGTCCCCATGCATGGGTCTATGCATGTCGGCAGCAAAGACAAAAGGATGAAAAATAAAAGTCCGGTACTGTGGTAAGGGCAAAGCTTGGCTCTACAAGTCAGTGGACAGGACACAATGCAAA